>NC_069144.1:15363525-15365999 GCF_943734635.1 Anopheles cruzii | reverse complement strand
GGCGAGTCGTTGCAACTGCCTTCGATCGAATTTATTGCACAGCCCCGGTCAAGTAGCTTTTGAGGCCTCCAATGGAGACCCTTAAATTAGCTACCGTCCCAGTGACACATCTCAGAACTGCGCCCAGTCTCAATGAGTACGATCAGTCTGGGCGTACCAGCAACATGGCCACAGATTGGTCAATCGAATCCCGTGTGCACGATGCACAGCCATCACATTCCACTCCTGTTTTGAATATGGCCAACCGCTGCTCACCTACGACCAATTGCAGCTAAATCACAGTAATGATGAAAATTAACCTATCAAGTCACAGGCACTTCTTTAGATTGAATGCAACGACCACCGCCATCAATCGACAGATTAATTGAATTGTTTCCTTTGCTAAAATCGCTCATAATTGTAAAATTATCATCCCCTTTCAAGTGCCGCCTTTCTGTAATGCCCCAGGCCCCAGGCGCTTGTAATAATCGGAGTTGGTTCGTTGGAAAGTAGCACATAGTGGCAAAGAAAATCTAAATTCATGCCTCGAATGAAATATAGAGAAAGCTAAGCTCGTGACACTGTCTGTGGGGCGTCTAATTTTCTCTCTCAGTGGCTGCAATGTAAAAACTGCGTGTTCTTTAAGAAACGTATTGAAAAAACCATTATTTTCATAACTAAAAGTATTTTCAGTATGAGTCTCGTTCGCAAAAATTCACACGAACTGCTGCAGTCTGTCGTATTCCTGCCTGAGAGAGACCAAAACTGTGCAAAACAAATATTGTGTTGCGGGAATATGTGTTGTAGTCCTTCGCTTGCATCGACCCAACCCGCTCTGCACAAGAGTGGTCGCTATCTTGATGCTATGCTACGGCCCATACCGAAACATTTGCACCTTACCGTGCGCCAGACTACACAGCATGTAGTCATCGATGGATCTCTCACACTCGGGTGTCGAGGAGCCGCGAGTCAATGCCATTTCTTGTGTTGCCTCTCTAGGCTGGCTCCATGACGGTTCATGGTGGTGATGTCCGGTGGTGTTGGATGGCTTAAGGACATGGACATTTTCGACACCCCAAAAAATTAAATTATTGAACAACAAGTGGTGTAAAAGTTTCCCCACTTATTGGAACCGATCCGTTGAGCGGAAAATTCTAAAATAGTTCAAATGAATTCAAACGCTTTTAACGGGTTTAATCGTTACCCGTCTCGCCGCTAGGTGGCGCTGCCGTTTTCGGATGCATGCAATATTGCAAGGAAGCTTCACGTTTAACAACCAGGGGGCGCTAGTGCTCAAAGAGAATAAATTTTCGAATTACAAATCAACAGCTTCCGGCCGTTCGTTCTATTGTTTCGTATTAATTCTACTTTATTTCATTTTTACACACACACATACACACGCGCGCTTGCTTACCTACTTACACCTCGGTCTAACTTCGCTCGTTTCCACACTGCCGCAAAGAATACCACGCAGCACGAAGAGGAATCTACACTTTTCTTAGTCTTTCTCTTAGTTTCCCGTCATCCGTCCGTCTGTTGTTGTTCGTTCCTTGTTTGTTTTCCTAGGAAGAGAATCACCATCAGCAGGACCATCCGTCGGAATGCTACTGGAAGCACACGGCCCCGATCTCGATCCAGAACTCCTGGGTCGTAGAGAAACGAATTTCAGCCCGCTCTTTTGGCTTGCATCGGTATATGACTAAAAGCTTGTGGACTGAGGTTTTATCTTATTGTTTATTTGTCAACATTGGGTGGATTGTAATACACAAATATAACGTGCGTGTTTTGCCACACAAGAGTAAGGCAAATTTCAACACAGGTAAGTTCGATCCATTTTCGAACATTCCATTTTTTCATTTTCCAACACAGATAAGTTCGATCCGCTTCGCTACACGCCGCTAACGGCCGAGTGTGGGTGCCGCCCGGCCGTCCGGTCGTGGCTCAAGCCATTTCAACTCACAACCATCGCAACCAAGCTGTACTTAACACCCTTTCTTATAACTTCGACCGTGTGATTTGTTTAGTGCGCCACGAAATGGAATCGTACTTGAAACAGTACCTCAGTGACGAGATTCGTGAAGTGCTCAGCGAGCCAGACGCTTCGGCGCATGTTTCGGTCCGTGTCGAGTGAGTACCGTTTGTTCGAAAGACTACTAGTGATGCAAAGCACAACGCTCATATAACGTGTCTTTCGCCGCAGCCTCGCGCATTTGGAACGACACGAGCCCGCCCTATTGGCCCGGCTGTTGCAATCCCCAACCGTCGAGATGCTGCGGTGGGACGCGTGTTTGCGAAGCGCCCAGGCGTCATTGCGTCTCTCCGACGTTCGGCTCCCCGCAAGCTTGGCAGTGAAACAAAATTGCCATACACGTTTCGTCAACCTGCCCGGGAAGCGGGAGGCATTTCCGGACACGGAAAACCTGCACGAATTTGTGCAGGTGCAGGGTTGTGTGATTCGTATCTCCCCGAGCCGCTGCTACGAGTACCGTCGGTGG
>NC_069144.1:15027233-15035049 GCF_943734635.1 Anopheles cruzii | reverse complement strand
CGTTCCAGGCGTGAGTTCTGCGTCTCAAATTTACACTGCTTTTGTAGCGCAACAATGAGTCGGAGGAAAATGATACAATGAAGCACACGCACGTGGAACCTGCCCTCTTAGGGCCGGGGACAAAATGGGTGAACAATTATCGGCTTTAAACATCGGTTACCGGCAACGGAAACGACGCGCCGAAACATACCACGCTCGGTTTTTTTACTCTCGGCACGGGCGCTCTCGTATTTCTGCCCTCGCCGGCCGGGTAATCAAACCAATTAGACATTGTCCGAAATAATGACCACATACCGCACTCGCCATCCCCTCGGTTGCGTGTGCGTCCCGTCCGACCGAGATGGCGATGAAGAGTCGAGTGACAGCTCGGGAGATGGGCCGCGTTTGGTCTGCATAAAACGCGCGAATGGGGAGCGCAACGACAGACGACAGAAAGCGAAATAATAACACTAAAACACGGCCCCGGGGGGGCCACTTCTAAACAGCAATCATCACAGCACCGGCAGCAGCATTCGGATGTTGATTGAAGGGACAACACACAACGTGGGGACGTTGAAAACAATTTTCATCGCTCACGCCAATCGGTTCACGGCGACGACGCCGCGATCCGCCGGCCGTAGCGCATA
Organism: Anopheles cruzii; assembly: GCF_943734635.1. NCBI lineage: Eukaryota > Metazoa > Arthropoda > Insecta > Diptera > Culicidae > Anopheles > Anopheles cruzii. The sequence goes on along the minus strand of NC_069144.1, from coordinate 15,034,423 downwards.
ACGAGACGAGATATGATGTGGGGTGTAGGTCCGGCCCCGTGGGTCCCAGCCAAAATAAAACCGCTAGAGCGGAGAATAGGAAAAATAAACACTTCTCAGATTCTGATTCACGCGCACGGGCCGCCGTGGTCGTGATTTCTCCGTTTTCCGCGCGTGTTTCGAGCACGCGGCGAACGGAGCCGAACCTCGACACGCAATGATCGGCCGCGGGATCGGTTTGGCCATAGTATAGCATGTTGGCCACCGGACCGACCCACCCACTCCCGATCGCCACCCGAGCGAAGGTGGTGGTGGTGGAGGTTTATCTTGGGCGATCTAGTTTTTAAGAGATTAAAACGCCCTCCGTCGTGCAGATACACACAATATTCGGGCGGCATTGATTGATGGGTCTGGGCGACGTCTGGGCGGGTGAGATGTTGCCAGCGCCACCACCAGCATGCGCCCCTCATAAGCGATAAAAATATTTTCCATTTCGCGCTCCACCTTAGCGTCCGTCCCGCGGTCCCGCGTTTCTTTGTTGCTTTCTTTGCGCGCTCCGCAAACGCAAACATTGTGTTTGTGGGGCGCATACGCATAGCCGTATGATTGACTTAATTTGGACAGGCTGTTATTATCAGGTTTCCAAACGCTAGCCTACACCAGAACCGGCCGACCGTAATTCATCACGGGGAGCGGTCACGGGGGTATTGCGGTCATTTCGACAAAAACGGTTTTCGTTGGTTTCTAGCAACAAGTTCCACCGAGCCAGCCAACGTCATACATCTTGGACCAACATACAGATAGCTGTATTATCTTCAGAATCATTTCTAATCGATGTAAGTCTCAATGGCCTGAAAAAAATTATTTTGCTCACATCTTGTGTTAAGACGGTTGAAGTTGGGACAGAACGTTTATAATCCCAGTACTCACATAAGCATTTGAGTCATGGACCGTGTCACTAGAATCGAAGACGAGTCAAACAAAGACTTAATATGTCGTCCAGAGAATAGATCGTGCGTGGTAGGCACCAGTTGATATGGCGGGATTAAATCGACAACGATGTAGGAATGGCCGCGATTAGAAGTTGGTGGCCGGAGGCGCTTGCCCACGAACGGTGGAGGAAGTCGTTGCTGCAGGCCTGGGTCGCTCTGCAGTCGTTGCTGCAGGCCTGCAGGTTGTAAATGCCGGATAAGTAGGTAATTCATTTTAAACGCCAAATAAACTGTGAAGTACTGCATAAGATCCACTGGCTGTGCCACTGCAACAGCTCATAGCAGACCATTCCGAATTGATCCATCCACCCCGCATTTTTATGATTTTTACGCTGCAATTAAGCCTCACACTAATTGCGTCTGCGTGGGTATAAAAGATTGCAGGAAGGAATCGATATTTAATTTTCTTTCACTTTCCGGTATACACAATACAAGATCTTTCGTCATATGGGCTTTAATTATAGTATTCTTTCGTACTAAAAATGAACTCTTCTTTCACTTCGGCTCCACACCAATTTTGCGCTCGATGGCAAAAGCAAATGGGTCGTCGTCGGTGGACCAGGTCGGCCTATAAGCCTCAAAAAGAGCCGTCAGCAAAGGGTACTTCTTTCCGCAGATCCCCTTGAAATCATCGTCGTCCAATGAAAAAAGCGCTAACCCTCCCAAACCCTCACTGTCCACGAAGTGTGCCTTCTCCTCGAGCGAAACTTCATTTTCATAACCAATCCACTCTTTACCGCGATACGCGAATGGCGACGCGCTTCGCTCGTCCCAATCGATTGTCCAACCCTTTTCCTGCAGCTTGGAGCATATTTCGATGTAGGACGTGAATGTCCACCCATTGTTGTCGGTATCCGCATGCATACCGTGATCGTTTTCGTAGGCCAAAGTGTACTCGATGGCATGAAAACCCACTTGGAGCAGAATCTTATTCCTGGGACATCCGCCGTTGATCCATTGGTTGGTCATGTCCACAACGTTGTAGCTCTCGCCGCCTTCTGGGTCGAAGTTGCGTCGGTTCATCGGATAAGGCACGTCCGTGTAGTCAGAAAGGCGAATCCACGCAATGATAACAAACTCAGCCGCTCTAAGCATTAGAAACATAAATGAATTATTTCTTAATAATGTAATGACTGTTGCTACTACTAACCGACAGATTTGCGCTAATTTGAGCCCGCGCTCACTGTCATCCACTATTTTGTCAGTGTTAACTGAAACTGTCCACCATTCGCGTCCTGCATTCTTGAAGGCTTGCTTCGTTTCTTCCATAAGTTCAAGAATATAGTAGCTTGGATTTAACGGCATCCTTCTGAACGATAGTCCATCAAGATTATACCGCTTCAGCAAACGGATGGCACTTTCGATGAACGTTTTCCGTGTGTTGTTTGATGCGGTCATCTCTTCACACTCATTATCGTTACAATAAACGCCAATCAACAGTTTCACATCGGGCCGTCGTTTCTTGAGATCGGCAAACTTTTGGTACCCTTTCTCCAGTATAGCGAGTCGTGCATTCATCGGTTTTATCTCGTAGGATTTCGAATCGGTTCTAGCCGCGAAGTACAGCACGTGTGTACAAAGGTCCAACGGCGTGTCTTCGATACGGTTACCTACGTCCATTATTAATCCTCCATTATTAATTTCACAAACAAGATGTCTCCTTGTAGAGTTGGCCAACGCTTTTTCACGTAAAAAACACCAGAACATGATCACTGTTAGCCAACATTGTGGCCGCATGGTTCTTCGCTATCTTCGTTGAAGATCCGTTGGAACCGGTTTTCAGCGTCAAATCGATAGTCAAAGAGTCCAAAAATTTCAGCTTTCTGGTATGGGTGAAGATGGTTTTGCTGTGCTCACGGTTCTGGTACGTCTGATCACTAAGATGAACGAATTTGAACTGATCACAGCTGAACGTAGAGATTTCACCGTTTCCGATTGGCTCTTAGTTATCAAATCGAGTTCTTCAAGGTCATGATGACGATCAATCTGGTTTTCGAATTTCGCGCGACGCACACAAACATGGACGGACGGACGGATCAACAACTACAACAAACAACAAAACGGATCAATAACAGCAACATCGGAAGGGACGCTTCCGTCGCATAAAGATATTCGCAAAATCTGTCCGAATTAACCTCCTGCTTAGTGTATTTTAGAATTGTTCATGTCTGTTTTAAGCTGGAGTTTTGCTTTCAAGAACGTGGAGTCTGAAGAACCTATTTTGCTCACATCTCATGTCGAGCCGGTTGGACTTGGGACACATCCTTTATAATCCCAGTACTCACATAGGCATCTGAGGCATGGTAGTGCATCGTATACGCTTCGCCAGGCCCCTGGTGGGCTGGTCATTTCATGAGAATGACCGAAAACCGAATATTTATTTACTCTTTTGTTTCAACGTTTATGGGAAAGAAAGAAAATGTAACCATTCTACACAGTTTTTCTTCTAACGATAAGTAGTTTTCACAGCAAACTTTTAAGCAAAAAGCTGGTTACGAAACCCGCTTTACGACGAGCAGTACAACGAGCTGACCACTTCATCGAAAACACGTACCTACTTTTGGGTGGATTGACCTATTGCTGAGTTTGGCCCACATATCGACGACCGCGCGCATCGTTTGTGGCTCATTTTCCTATTACAGTGAAACGATCGCAAGGCCCAATGGACCCCGGTGGACCACTTACTACCCTGAACCCCGAGAACTTTTGGGCTTAAAAATCGCCAACAATTTGCGCGTGTTCGTGTGTGAGTGTGTGTTTTGTTTGTTGATGAATTAATAAGTCCACTTTCTGGCGTTTCCGCCGTTCGGTGGCCCGCAAACTTCTACGCTCCGCGGCCGTGGCCGGGCTCCGCAAGAGAGAGAGAGAGAGTGTATTTCCGTGTCTATTGGTTTTCTCCTTGGCTCCTCGGCACTAGAGACTGGACCCAGTTAGGCCCGATTGTCATTCAAATTAGCCTTCGGATGGATTGCCTACTGTTTATCCTTGACACTTGGCGCAACTTTGGGCCGTCAGCCACTTTCTGCCGACAGCCTTCGAGACGCCCGTACGCCGGTAGCGGCACTAAGTGCGCCGCGTACTTTAAATAACTGCAATGGCCACTTACCGTGCACACACACACACACGCAGGTGAACCATTTTTCCGTGCTCTGCGCGCGCATTTTCCTACGCCGGCCACCAAACACGTGTGGGCATCCATAGGCACCGATCGATCGGCATCGAGTATGGGGAGTCGTCAATTACACTCTGCCTCTCGGGGCCCGCGAAGAGCCGGCCGCCTAAGGGCCGTTTACCGGGGCGCCCTGCGGCGGCTCCCCCGGCCTCGCCGGCGTCATCACCATCACTCACGTGAAGTGATTTTCATGACGTTTAAACACCGAAGAAGAGAGTTACGGGTGCGCGCCTATGAATATTCACCGGCACGGTGTGGTCAGTTCGAACGCGACTTGCCCTCTTCCGATCCGATGGAGTTTGGAGTGTTTTGGAGTTAATTTTTGCAACCGGCGGTAATTATTGTTGCTGCGAGTGGAGGCCCATCCAGGGTAAGTACCTCTCGGTGCTGAGCGGTAGGAGCTGCTACCAGGCTTTGTCTCCAAAACCGAAGAGCCATTAAGCTGTACAACCCACAGCGGGACTACGAGTGTGGGTTGGCCCCGTAAAACTGTAATGCTGCAGCACTCATCTCAATTAGCAGCCCCAAACCCCCGGAGAACGGGTTGGTTTCAATCGGTTTTTTAGGGTTCTTTTCTATCCTTTCGCTGGCACTCTAACCTAACAAACTAATTATTAGCGGCTTTTATCCGGTTTACAGTATCTTCTCGAATCTCCTTTCGTTGGCGGTTTTGTGTTGAGCGAGTTTCACGTAAGCCAAAACTTTTGTCACTGCGACGCGGGGCTTTCGGGCTGCAGAACTTTACCCGCGAGGAATTTTAATTTGCCGTCCACGGATGGGGAAAAACTATCTTCGCGGAAAACTCATCCCCCGCGGGCGCCATTTTGATAAATCACGACGACAACACGACCAGGATCGGCCACAGCACTAATGAAAGTAAGATGATAGATAACAAACGCAGAGAGGAACACTCGAAAAAAGGGAAGAAAAAGGCGCGGAACACGATGAAAGGATGGCCACAGAGCCCACGGCGCGGGGGCGATAGTTAGTGACACGTCCCCGACCGTGACGGGAAAACTTTCCGTCACCCGAAGCCATTTGTAACCGCAAGCTTGCCCCTTTTTTTACGGCTTTATGGGACTGTTTCTGGAGTTCCGGGAAGTGAGTGTTCGGGAACGAACAAAACTTTTGGAAGCCTCCGAGGCGAGGTTTCCGAGGTGCAAGAGATTAGGCCATTTGAGGGCTTGCGGCCAGCCGGCACAGTCAGTAGCGGCCGCATACTTTTGAAGCTATTTTTACGGGTTCACAATCTTTAATCACTTCCAGATCACTTCGGAGAACGCACAAAAAAAAACATAGAGCCCTTCGCCCGATCGAATTGGCCCATTAAACGGGCTCCCGTCAACAAATATTGATGCAACCGCCGTGGCCGTGGTGCTCGTGATTCTCGTGTCATAAACCTCGCGCCCCCTTGCGCCAGAGAGTTCAACGGCTTTCCGAAAAATTTCTGACAATCATCACTCAACACACGCCATGCCGTGAAATCGTCCATCGCGAACTAATGATCCTACACAGGCACTGACGATGATCACCGCTCGTCTTGCGCTCCGTTTAAGTACACCGCCCGCCGCCGCCATCGAACCCGTCAAACATTTGGAGCACGTGTGTACGTGAACTTCTTCCGTTCCGCCGACTTACCGGCAGCGGGCCCGTGGGTATTCTTAGATTGGGGAAAGAGTACCCCTAGGAGTGCGTAGAAAGAACCCGCACCGCACAAGACTCCAGCGCGCCTCGGCCTCGTAAACCTTAAGATAACAAGCGTATAATTAACCAACCAAACGGGCCAATAACGGCGGCCCAATGATTCATTGTTTAAACAAGACCAACAGCGTCCGGGAGAAGAAACTCGATTTCTTGCCGTTCGGTTCGGGCTCCTGGCCGGCCGAATGAATGACGTGCCGGCATAAATATTCATCAAAACTGTTTATGCGCGACGCCCCGAAGAGCGTCCTTCACGTCATCGATCGGCCCCGTACCGGGTGGATTGGGTTCGTTTCGATTCTTCGCCGCGTCTGTGTGCTGCTGTGAAGCTGTGGCTATTTGTTTGCATATCGACAGGGACCGCGAGACGGACCGCGAGCGTATTGCCAAGTAGTCGAGTCGATCGAATGGCCGATTGTATAACTGTTTAGGGGCTGTTTGGGGCTGCCTTATGTTTCCTGCTGCTGTGTTTATCGTTTACGGTTCACAGCCGGTGGAAAGTACAACAAAGAAACGGGCCAAGTACACCTCATTCGATACTGGCCGGATGCTAGGCCCTTTGCAAGAAAAGATCCTTAGATGTTACTCTGACTATTTTTTAATCATTTCACAAACACAATCGCGGTAGAAGTGAAAAAGTAAACCTCCAACCAGCCAATTTTGAATTGAAAGAAGCTTCTACGTGTCACTAACTATTAGTACTTTTGATTAATTTATGCGGTTTTTATTCGACAATTGTGGCCTAAGTACTACAATAAAACATTTGATTACTTTAATGAAAGTATTGTCCTTTAGCTACTACTTTCTCCCATCTTTCAGACAATTTCCGGATTCCGTGTCGATAGAACTCTCGATATTGAATAATTATTGTCCATCAATAATTTCATTCGGTTTTAAAAGTTCATAGTACACCACACCTGTCATATCCCACCATATGCACAGCATAACCTTTGCACAGAGAATATTTTGTTTTGGTTGCGATGGACCTGACACTGAGGAGTTTGTAAACTGTTCCCTTAAGTGAACTCCCAACATTTCTACCAGCTTTTTCGCGTCTGACATGCATCCTTATCGGGTAATACTGCCAATTCTTTATCACCAAACTTTTTTGGCTCTGTCAAACACACATTTCATTTAAAAAATTGTAACATTTAGTGAGTAATGCCATCTTTTGTAAAACCGCCTGAATTAATTCAAAGCCCTTTGTTATCATTAATTCATTCATTATCATTATCGAACCTTAATGCGACAACAAAGGTTAAGATATGGTAAATGAAGATATGACCAAATGAAGACATGTGCAACGCCCAGGAGCCTACGGAGCCCACAGAGCTCCCAAACCCGAG
>NC_069144.1:15003833-15026733 GCF_943734635.1 Anopheles cruzii | reverse complement strand
CGTTCCAGGCGTGAGTTCTGCGTCTCAAATTTACACTGCTTTTGTAGTGCGAGTCGGAGGAAAATGATACAATGAAGCACACGCACGTGGAACCTGCCCTGTTGGGGCCGGGGACAAAATGGGTGAACAATTATCGGCTTTAAACATCGGTTGCCGGCAACGGAAACGACGCGCCGAAACATACCACGCTCGGCTTTTTTACTCTCGGCACGGGCGCTCTCGTATTTCTCGCCCCCCCCGCCGGGTAATCAAACCAATTAGACATTGTCCGAAATAATGACCACATACCGCCCTCGCTGTCCCCTCGGTTGCGTGTGCGTCCCGTCCGACCGAGATGGCGATGAAGAGTCGAGTGACAGCTCGGGAGATGGGCCGCGTTTGGCCTGCATAAAACGCGCGAATGGGGAGCGCAACGACAGACGACAGAAAGCGAAATAATAACACTAAAACACGGCCCCGGGGGGGACTTCTAAACAGCAATCATCACAGCACCGGCAGCAGCATTCGGATGTTGATTGAAGGGACAACACACAACGTGGGGACGTTGAAAACAATTTTCATCGCTCACGCCAATCGGTTCACGGCCGCCGGACGCCGCAATCCGCCGTAGCCGTAGCATAACGAGACGAGATATGATGTGGGGTGTGGGTCTGGCCCCTTGGTCCCAGCCAAAATAAAACCACTAGAGCGGAGAATAGGGAAAATAAACACTTCTCTGATTCTGATTCACGCGCACGGGCGGCGGCCGTGGTCGTGATTTCTCCGTTTTCCGCGCGTGTTTCGAGCACGCGGCGAACGGAGCCGAACCTCGACACGCAATGATCGGCCGCGGGATCGGTTTGGCCGGAGTATAGCATGTTGGCCACCGGTCCGACCCACCCACTCCCGATCGCCACCCGAGCGAAGGTGGTGGTGGTGGTGGAGGTTTATCTTGGGCGATCTAGTTTTTAAGAGATTAAAACGCCCTCCGTCGTGCAGATACACACAGATATTCGGGCGGCATTGATTGATGGGTCCGGGCGACGTCTGGGCGGGTGAGATGTTGCCAGCGCCACCACCAGCATGGGCCCCTCATAAGCGATAAAAATATTTTCCATTTCGCGCTCCACCTTGGCGTCCGTCTCGCGGTCCCACGTTTCTTTGTTGCTTTCTTTGCGGGCTCCGCAAACGCAAACACTGTGTTTGTGGGGCGCATACGCATAGCCATAGTATGATTGACTTAATTTGGACAGGCTGTTATTATCAGGTTTCCAAACGCTAGCTTACACCAGAACCGGCCGGCAGGGTAATTCATCACGGGGAGCGGTCACGGGGGTATTGCGGTCATTTCGACAAAAACGATTAGAAGTTGGTGGCCGGAGGCGCTTGCCCACGAACGGTGGAGGAAGTCGTTGCTGCAGGCCTGGGTCGCTCAGAGGTTGTAAATGCCGGATAAGTAGGTAATTCATTTTAAATGCCAAATAAACTGTGAAGTACTGCATAAGATCTACTGGCTGTGCCACTGCAACAGCTCATACCAGACCATTCCGAATTGATCCACCCACCCCGCATTTGTATGATTTCTACGCTGCAATTAAGCCTCACACTAATTGCGTCTGCGTGGGTATAAAAGATTGCAAGAAGGAATCGATATTGAATATTCTTTCGGTTTCCGGAACACACAAAACAAGATCTTTCATCATATGGGCTCTAATTAATGTATTCTTTCGTACTAAAAATGAACTCTGCTTTCACTTCGGGTCCACATCACGACGGGACCGCTCGATGGCAAAGACAAATGGGTCGTCGTCGGTTGACCAGGTCGGTCTATAAGTCTCAAAAAGAGCCGTCAGCAAAGGGTACTTTTTTCCGCAGAGCCCCTTGTAATCGTCGGCCTCCAATGAATCGACCGCTAACCCTCCTAAACCCTCACTGTCCACGAAGTGTGCCTTCTCCTCGAGCGAAACTTCATTATCATAACCAATCCACTCTTTACCGCGATACGCGAATGGCGACGCGCTTCGCTCGTCCCAATCGATTGTCCAACCGTTTTCCTGCAACTTGGAGCATATTTCGATATAGGACTTGAATTTCCCCCAATTGCTCTCGGTAGCAGCATGCATACCGTGATCGTTTTCGTTGGCCAAAGTGTGCTCGAAGGCATGAAAACCCACTTTAAGAAGAATTTTATTCCTGGCACATCCGATGTTGATCCATTGTTTGACCCAGTCCACGACGTTGTAGCTCTCGCCGCCTTCTGTTTCGAAGTTGCGTCGGTTCATCGGATAAGGCACGTCCGTGTGTGTAGAACGGTGAATCCCCGTAAAGATAATAAAATCAGCCGCCCTAAGCATTAGAAACATAAACGAATTATGTCTTTATAATGTAAGGAACACAACACTGTTGCTACTACTAACCGACAGATTTGCTTTTGGTGGAACCCGCGCTCACTGTCATTCACTCTTTCGTCAGTGGTGACTGAAACTGTCCACCATTCGCGTCCTGCATTCTTGAAGGCTTGCTTCGTTTCTTCAATAAAATCAGGAAAATAGTAGTTTGCTCTTCGATTTATCGTCAGCCATGAAAACGATAGTCCATCGAGATTATACCGCGTCAGCAAACGAATGGCACTTTCGATAAACGTTTGCCGTGTGTTGTTTGATGTGATCATCTCTTCACAAATAATATTTTTACATTGAACGCCGATCAAAAGTTTCACTTCTTTCTTTCGTTTCTTGAGATCGGCCAACTTTTGGTATCCTTTCTCCAGTATATCGCGTCGTGGATTCAGATGTTTTATCTCGTAACATTTCGGATCGATTCTAGTCGCAAAGTAAAGCACGTGTGTACAAAGGTCCAACGGCGTGTCTTCGATACGGTAACCTGCGCCGTGTTCACTATAGAGTTGACAAACAAGATGTCTGCTTGTAGAGTTGGCCAACGATTTTTCACGTAAAAAACACCAGAACATGATCACTGTTAGCCAACGTTCTGGCCGCATGGTTCTTCGTTATCTTCGTTGAAGATCTGTTGGAACCGGTTTTTAGCGGCGAATCGATAGTCAAAGAATCTAAAAAATTCAGCTTTCTGGTATGGGTGAAGATGGTTTTGCTGTGCTCACGGTTCTGGTACGTCTGATCAGCAAGATGCACGAATTTGAACTGAACACAGCTGAACGTAGAGATTTCACAAGCACCGTTTCCGATTGGCTCTTAGTTATCAAATCGAGTTCTTCAAGGTCATGATCATGGTGATCGTCAATCTGGTTTTCGAATTTCGCACGACGCACACAAACATGGACGGATCAACAACTACAACAACAACAAACAACAAAACGGATCAATAAGAGCAACATCGGAAGAGACAATTGCTTCAATGTTTTTTTATGTTGGAATTTTGCTTTCAAAGACATTAGTTTCAGCCTGAAGAACCTATTTTGCTCACATTTCGTGTCGAGCCGGTTGCAGTTGGAACAGATCCTTTATAATCCCAGTACTCACATCGGCATCTGAGGCTGCTGTAGTTCAACGTATACGCCTCGCCAGGCTCCGGTGGGCTGGTCATTTCGTGAGAATGGCCGAAAACCGAACATTTATTTATTCTTTTGTTTCAACGTTTATGGGAAAGAAAGAAATGTAACCATCTTGACAGTTTTTCTTGTAACGATACGCAGTTTTCACAGCAAACTTTAAAGCAAAAAGCGGTTTACGAAACCCGCTTTACGGTGGGCAGTACAACGAGCTGACCACTTCACCACTTCATCGAAAACACGTAGAAAATTTTGGGCGGATTGACCTATTGCTGAGTTTGGCCCACATATCGACGGCCGCGCGCATCGTTTGTGGCTCATTTTCCTATTACAGTGAAACGATCGCAAGGCCCAATGGACCCCGGTGGACCACTTACTACCCTGAACCCCGAGAGCTTCTGGGCTCGAAAATCGCCAACAATTTGCGCGCGTCCGTGTGTGAGTGTGTGTCTGGTTTGTTGATGAATTAATAAGCCCACTTTCTGTCGTTTCCGCCGTTCGGTAGCCCGCAAACTTCTACACTCCGCGGCCGTGGCCGGGCTCCGCAAGAGAGAGAGAGAGTGTATTTCCGTGTCTATTGGTTTTCTCCTTGGCTCCTCGGCACTAGAGACTGGACCCAGTTAGGCCCGATTGTCATTCAAATTAGCCTTCGGATGGATTGCCTACTGTTTATCCTTGACACTTGGCGCAACTTTGGGCCGTCACCCCCTTTCTGCCGGCAGCCTTCGAGACGCCCGTACGCCGGTAGCGGCACTAAGTGCGCCGCGTACTTTAAATAACTGCAATGGCCACTTACCGAGCACACACACACACGCAGGTGAACCATTTTTCCGCGGTCCGCGCGCGCATTTTCCTACACCGGCCGCCAAACACGTGTGGGCATCCATAGGCACCGATCGATCGGCATCGAGTATGGGGAGTCGTCAATTACACTGTGCCTCTCGGGTCCCGTGAAGAGCCGGCCGCCTAAGGGCCGTTTACCGGGGCGCCCTGCGGCGGCTCCCCCCGAACCCCGCCGGCGTCATCACTCACGTGAAGTGATTTTCACGACGTTTAAACACCGAAGAAGAGAGTTACGGGTGCGCACCTATGAATATTCACCGGCACGGTGTGGTCAGTTCGAACGCGACTTGCCCTCTTCCGATCCGATGGAGTTTGGAGTGTTTTGGAGTTAATTTTTGCAACCGGCGGTAATTATTGTTGCTGCGAGTGGAGGCCCATCCAGGGTAAGTACCTCTCGGTGCTGAGCGGTGGGAGCTGCTACCAGGCTTTGTCTCCAAAACCGAAGAGCCATTAAGCTGTACAACCCACAGCGGGACTGCGAGTGTGGGTTGGCAACGTAAAACTGTAATGCCGCAGCACTCATCTCAATTAGCAGCCCCAAACCCTCGGAGAACGGGTTTGTTTCAATCGGTTTTTTAGGGTTCTTTTCTATCCTTTCGCTGGCACTCTAACCTAACAAACTAATTATTAGCGGCTTTTATCCGGTTTACAGTATCTTCTCGAATCTTCTTTGGCCACCGCGGTTTTGTGTTGCGCGAGTTTCTCGTACGCCAAAACTTTTGTCACCGCGACGCGGGGCTTTCGGGCTGCAGAACTTTACTCGCGAGGAATTTTAATTTGCCATCCACGGCTGGGGAAAAACTATCCTCGCGAAAAACTCATCCCCCGCGGGCGCCATTTTGATTTTGATCACGACGCCAACACGACCAGGATCGGCCACAGCACTAATGAAAGTAAGATGATAGACAACAAACGCAGAAAGGCACATTCGAAAAAAAGGAAGAAAAATGGCGCGGAACACGATGAAAGGATATCGTTGGCCATGGAGCCCACGGCGCGGGGGCGATAGTTAGTGACACGTCCCCGACCGTGACGGGAAAACTTTCCGTCTGTTTTTACTTTTTTTTACGGCTTTATGAGACTGTTTCTGGAGTTCCGGGAAGTGAGTGTTCGGGAGCGATCAAAACTTTTGGAAGCCTCCGAGGCGACGTTTCCGAGGTGCACGAGATTAGGCCATTTGAGGGCATACGGTCCGGCCGGCACAGTCAGTAGCGGCCGCATATTTTTGAAGCTATTTTTACGGGTCCACAATCTTTAATCACTTCCAGATCACTTCGGAGAACGCACAAAAAAAAAACAGAGCTCTTCGCCCGATCGAATTGGCCCATTAAACGGGCTCCCGTCAACAAATATTGATGCAACCGCCGTGGCCGTGGTGCTCGTGATTCTCGTGTCATAAACCTCGCGCCCTCTTGCGCCAGAGAGTTCAACGGCTTTCCGAAAAATTTCTGACAATCATCACTCAACACACGCCACGCCGTGAAATCGTCCATCGCGAACTAATGATCCTACACAGGCACTGATGATGATCACCGCTCGTCTTGCGCCCCGTTTAAGTACACCGCCCGCCGCCGCCATCGAACGCGTCAAACATTTGGAGCACGTGTGTACGTGAACTTCTTCCGTTCCGCCGACTTACCGGCCGCGGCCTCGTGGGTATTCTTAGATTGGGGAAAGAGTACCCCTAGGAGTGCGTAGAAAGAACCCGCACCGCACCGCACAAGACTCCAGCGCGCCTCGGCCTCGTAAACCTTAAGATAACAAGCGTATAATTAACCAACCAAACGGGCCAATAACGGCGGCCCAATGATTCATTGTTTAAACAAGACCAACAGCGTCCGGGAGAAGAAACTCGATTTCTTGCCGTTCGGTTCGGGCTCGTGGCCGGCCGAATGAATGACGTGCGGCATAAATATTCATCAAAACTGTTTATGCGCGACGCCCCGAAGAGCGTCCTTCACGTCATCGATCGCCCGGTACCGGGTGGATTGGGTTCGTTTCGATTCTTCGCCGCGTCTGTGTGCTGCTCTGAAGCTGTGGCTATTTGTTTGCATATCGACAGGGACCGCGAGACGGACCGCGAGCGTATTGCCAAGTAGTCGAGTCGATCGAATGGCCGATTGTATAACTGTTTAGGGGCTGTTTGGGGCTGCCTTATGTTTCCTGCTGCTGTGTTTATCGTTTACGGTTCACAGCCGGTGGAAAGTATAACAAAGAAACGGGCCAAGTGCACCTCATTCGATACTGGATGCCGGATGCTAGACCCTTTGCAGGAAAGATCCTAAGATGTTACTCGAACTATTTTCAAATCATTTCACAAATTGAATTTTTACGTGTCACTAACTATTAGGACTTTTGATTAATTTTTGCGGTTTTTATTCGACAATTGTGGCCTAAAACATTTGATTACTTTAATGAAAGTATTGTCCTTTAGCTACTACTTTCTCCCATCTTTCAGACAATTTCCGGATTCCGTGTCGATAGAACTCTCGATATTGAATAATTATTGTCCATCAATAATTTCATTAGGTTTTAAAAGTTCATAGTACACCACACCTGTCATATCCCACCATATGCACAGCATAACCTTTGCGCAGTGAATATTTCGCTTTGGTTGCGATGGACCTGACATGACACTCAGGCGTTTGGAAACTGTCTCCTAAGTGAACTAGTAACATTTCTACAAGCTTTTTTTGCGTCTGACATGCATCCTGATCGGGTAATACTGCGAAATTCTTCATCGCCAAACTTTTCTGGCTGTTCAGATCGTAATGACAGTAGCTGTCAAACACACATTTCATTAAAAAAATTGTGACAAAGTAGTATCAAAGTTTCAAAGTATCTTTAATTCATTCATTATCATGAATGAACCTTAATGCGACAACAAAGGTTAAGATATGGTAAATGAAGATATGACCAAATGAAGACATGTTCGAAAACAAAACTCTGTACACAGCGATGAAATTCCCAAAAACCACTGACAATGAAGCAAACAGAATGAGGGAGCTAAACAGGAATTAAAAATGACAAAATAGAGAGATCCAACATATTTGGCAGTGAAAAGACAAAAGAAATATACGTCGGACTCGGTGGACTCGCGGTGGGTCAAAACCTTACGCCCCCCGTTCGGCTCTAATTTCGGGTGATATCATATGATGCATATCTGGCAACTCATAAATTAACTTGCTCCGGGTTCGGGCCCCGATCTCACGGTACCCGCTGGTCGCTGTTCCGCTGTTGTGATCGGCTTACATCGACAATTCCACGCCGTGGGTCGTCTGTGTCTGTTGTAACACGTTCGGTTTCGTCTGCCGCCACGTGGCGGGGTTACATTCGGGGCGACCTCGCACAAAAGGCTGCTCGGAGTTAGATTTTACGTTTTGCTTCCCTTTTGGCAAGCTCTGCCAGTTGGGCCAGAGTTGGTCAGTATCGCAGGACACCGAATAACTCCAATCAAACCCGGGCTACTCCGGGTGCCGGGTGGAGTGAGAAAAAAAAACCACGACGCAAAGAAGTTGATTTATCGACTCCATTCCGGCCGACCGGCCGGGGATGAGCCGATTGAACTAGATATGTGTATAGTCCGCCACCCAACACACCGCAGCCCGGAGCGCTGAGAAGTTCTCAGGTATCGTTTTGATTTATGCGTCTAGAAATTAATTCCACACCAAAGGGAAGTGGCTGGTTTTGGGCCACTCCGCGCCCAGTTCGCTCGCTGTGACCGGAAAACCATCGGAGCAACCAAATGTGGTGTTTACGAGGTCACAGGCCGGGCGCTGGACCATATGGACCGACCGGATCCAGCCGGAGCGCCCGCCACCAGTGAAGGTAAACAGGGCTCGCTTCGGAATCGCTGATTAATAGGGCTCTATCACGAACAGATTAACCTGCGGAACCCGCGGCCAGGACCCGCGGATTGTAGTTTGTGTTAGATTAAGTTATTAGACTGTGGAAGGAAGTACAGCACCGAACCGTGTCAGGTACGATGGGTTCGTTTTTGGGAATCCCGTAGGTCGTAGATAAACAAAATTTAAAAACAATTTGACACTTTCGGTCCCTTGCAACGCGTGTGGATTCCACACAGACGAGCCCAAATTCCTGTACCGGCCGGCGGTGCCGAAGGTTCGACTGGACCGGAATGCTTTTAGTCGCCATCACCCAGCCCGGCAGCCACAGGCATCCGCGGTCCACAATTCGAATGACGCATCTCCGGGGCATCCCGGAACTGCTCCAGTTGTGCATCGCAGCCGTTCCACAAATGGCCCAAATCTATCTTTGGACCGTCGCCGCCACCGCAAACACAGCACGCGTCCCGGGGACGGGGTTTCCGTTCAAACCGAAAGTCAAACAACGCGTGGTTCTGTCGTTTGTTTTCTCAAGTGTTTGGCATCGGCCGGCAGGCAGGCCGGACGATTGTTTTACGCCGCCCATGGTCGTCAGTCGGCTGATCGGGGGAACCCATGCCATGACAGCTATGCGGTTGTCAAACAGCTCAGCGACGGAGCTACTACCGGGCCGGGAGTGTGGTCGCTATGGAGACCGCCCCTCACAACAGGCCGCTCTGGGGTCTATGGGCTGGGGTTTAAATTTTGGGACCACGGCTGCATTTTTTCCCACCTTCGTCGGTTGTTGGGATAGCAGCAGGAGTCTCGGTGACAGTCCGGGGTGTACTCTGTAATGGACTAAATTTAAACACATACGCATACGCCTCGGTAACCTCGGTGCGGGCGTTGGGCCGGTGACAGCTCAGAGGCCAGCACTCTCGCTCGCTCGCTCGTTGGGTGATGGAAAGTGGAGCTAAAAATATCGCCTCTCGTTACGGGGCCCCTTTGACAGGCTTCCGTTTTTGGAACGTGTCTGGGTGAGGGCATACCGGGGCAGACCGAGTGCCTAAACGAGTCGGCTTCGACAGGCCAGCCAGAGTGACGGAGGACAGAAGCACATTATAGTTCAATTTACATTAATTAGTCTGCTCCATGGGTGCGCCCCACTCTTTGACAGCTTCGGACTGGTCGGAGAACTCTTCAGGGCGCCTCCCCACCCCCAGAAAGATGCATCCAGATTGCGGCGCTTCCGATGTCTAGAGGTCGGGAGTGGCTCACTCCCGGTCCAGTCAGAAGTTTGTTTGCACAATTATCGCGCACTGGCACCGGCCGACTAGCGGCCGACGAGTCCACCAAACGCTGACCAATCGATCGATCGATGGCCAATATCGCGAAGATTGGATAAAGTCCGGACAGGAGCACGCGAAACTGGAGAAGGAGCGACAAAAAAGCAACGCCACCGACACCGCCGCAACGATCCAGTCCAATGAACTTCGCCGGACATTAATTGACTTGTAACGATGATACGTCCACGACCCTAAGGGTCCTGAGCCTGGGGAGCTGGGACGAGCTGACTGCGGGGGCTGGGTCAGCTTTCCGAAATCCCAAATGTTTGCCATCTCGCGAGCTGATGGCCATAAATTTCTCTCCACCACTCTCCCACTCGGGCGGTCCCTCGGGCGGGTGTCCGAAGAACTTTGCAAACGTTCGAGAGGGGCAAGAAAAATGATCCATACAGCAAGTGCGAGTGCCATCCGGCGACGACGCCACCATCGGTTGATATCTTCGTTGCTTCTACCCGTTGCCGCTCGATGGCCGACCGACTCCACGTTGTGTCCTTGGGACCGTGCGCGCGCCCGTGTGTCGTTTCCCAGCGGGATGCCCCCGGCAGCTCGGTGGGGACCTGCAACCCGAGACCCGAACGGATCCGGACCCGGAGCCAAGCGGGATGGGAGTTTTTCCGCATCGCTCACCAGCTGCCGGTTCGTGAGGGAAAACTATGATCATCATCATCATCATCATCACTATTATCTTTATAGTAATCATCGGCATCGGCTGGCCGGCGGTGCATCACCAGCGACCTGACGGAGCACAGCGAGTTTTATGTTGTGCAAAACTTGATCTCTCAAGCGCGGGACCTCAGCGGGGATACCCAGCACAACGGGCCGCTGTTTTTTGAGACTGTGGACAAAATTACAGTCAACCAACTCGGTGTGTGGACAGTTGAATTTCGACATTACAGCAACTGTATAAATCACTATGAAATAAGCCATTGAAAATATCTTTCGTCTTCATTCAAAAAGTGGTAAAATATAAATTGCGTGCCGTTCCGGGTAGTTAATACCATCGGTGTCGGTTTTTGGCCAACCGTTCCTTCCACCGTCGGTTGGCCAACTGCAACTCGGGCTCGGCTCACTCGGGTGTCACTCGATCGTCGCACGCGCCATCAACGCCATGCCAGCCAGCCAGCCAGCCAGCGGGCGAGTCCTCTTCAACTCCATTTTGCATTATAAATGGTCGATTCGATGAGGTTGACAAGATGGCGATAAATAATAGATTCAACGATCAGGTCGACTGCGGAGCGCGACGATGGCACAGTGTCGCCCCTTTTTTATGCCCCTTTCGCCCATCCGCCCAGAGGTGTGTGGAGCCAGCGAACGGAATGACAGGCAGCGACGAGAGTGAAATGAATCGTATCATTTACTTATTCATTTGTTTTAAATTTATGATTAATTACCATACTTTTTACGGCCCATGCCGGCCAAGCGTGGGGTTTTCTGTCCGGTTCGATGGTTTCGCTGTGGAAATTTGATCCGTGCAACGCCCGATGCTAATCTATCCGCCCGATTGCCGCCGCAGCCGACGCCAGCCGATTGGATTCTTTGTCACCTTGGGCCCGAGTGTCACTAAAAATTTGCCTCACCTCCCGGGAGGGGGTCTCTAAAGGTTGTCACTTCTTCGCCATGTTTTCTCGGTCAAATTCCTTGCCCTAAAATGGCGTGACAATGGCGTAGCCACGCTTTTCACGATTAATTATTCACCGCCGCATCCGCCGTGGATCGATCGGAAAAATCGATACTTTGTCCCCAAAATTGGGACAAATTTCTAATTCGCGGGGCGGGGAGCCCACGGCCCGATGGACGGCCCCGATGGACCTATCTTTGGATGGAACGGCCTATCTTTGGATGGAACTTTGGACCGTCTCCCCCCCAAAAACAATGTGTAGGAAGGTGCCGGAAAGAAGTCGGCTTAGTGGCGGCCTTGGTTTTTTGGTACCACGGGGAAAACAAATTTCCCTAAGAAGCGCGTTTGCGTCACTCCGCTTGATTGGACCCGGACGTACCATTCCGATTCCCGGAACGGTGCGGCTTCCGGTGGTGCGTGATTTTCGAACGCGAACTAATTCGCAAAGTGTGTGTTTGTGTGTCTTGGTGGGTGGGAGAGACTTCGGTTGGTCGGTGCCTTTTCCATCCTCCGAACGGCCGTGTCAGTTGCGCGCGGCGTACGGCGTCGTTGCTGTCAGTTTTAATTTTTCACTAAATTTATAAACTTCTCTCGTAGAGCGCACGAGTCTGGCGTCAAACGACAGGTTTAGTCCGGGGCAGGGACGGCACGCTGAGCTTCCACGCAGTCTCTCTCAGCAGGCCCATCACCATATTTTCCCAATTAGTACGGTTCATTTACAAACTAATTTGAGGAAAATGAGTTTCCCCGTCCTTCGTGTGCGCCCGTGTTGCAGCAGCAGCAGCAGCAGCAGCGAGAGGTTGTGAATCTGCGAAAAGCGATGTCATTTTTCGTCGCATAACGCGCGGTTCGGAAAAACAAACACCTACTCCGGGCGGACTCGGTAGGTAGGTGGAGCGTGTCACCGCGTGATGGGAAGAAAACCCATTTCCGTTCTATATTTGGCGGGGAGAGGATAAAGACATTCTTCCTCCCCTTGGGGCTGGCATTCAAGAGCGAGCGACGACCGGTCCGGTCGTTTGCTGAGGTCGTGGCGGGCGCGCCCGTGCGAACACATGTCACCGCGGACGGAGCGACTGACGTTTCTGGGAGTGAAATATTGTGACTTCACGGGGTGCTCTGAACCGTTTGGGTGATTGTTTGTTTGGGTTCGGGAGATGGAATCGCGATGCTTCGACTCGAGGACTCGACTCGAGGGCAAGTGCCGGAGCTGTCAGCCGGCCGCTGATTTCCCCCGGGGATTATTCTGGCCATCCCTACCGTCCCCCAAGGAGCCCTGTTGAGGTGACCGTTCAACGTCCGCGCTCTATCAACGGAATGGGACCTCAGACGGCGAGGGCCAGGGAGGCGTTTGGTTGTTATGATTGAATTTCAAGTTCATCAGATCGACGATCATCGATGGCAGACATGTTGGTAGTACTCGTCCTCATACTTTTGGTGGGAAATCTACCCAAAAAAACCCGAAGCATAACAAGAGATAAACTTTACAAATGCGAAGTCCACAAAAAAAACCGCGAGTAAGCCCAACAGTCATGCAATCTCCCTAATTCTACGCCAAACAACAGCCCTGTGAGGCACGGAGCTCTACGGAGCCACGAACGTGATGTTTAATCAATAAAAGTAAGCAAACATCGCGCGTCCGCAGAGGCATGTGTTCATCATCATCGAACCAATCCCCAAATAGAGCGTTTTTGCCACTCACTGGTGCAACGCTTTGCTTACACTTCGCGGAAAGTGCAGCGCCACCGTGTTTGCTCCCGGGTGTTGAGCATGAAATCACGTTGAGTGGTCAAATTGTCGCTTTTTTCTTCTCCTAACTCCAACGTGTGTCAACTTCCCGTAAGCCTGACAACCAATCAGACTTCGGGGACCGACCGGCGGATCAGCATTCCGCGGTCTGCTCCGCTCTGACGTTCACGATTTGTAGCTGTCGAAAGCTATTTTGCGTTCCCGCGGGGTTCCAGCATATTTACGGTGAACACGGAGTATGCGCACGCGAACCATCAAAGAGTGGCGTACAACGTACGGCGCCTGGGGCTTCTCAATCGACGGTGGCCGATCGGACGACGCTTTGAGTGATTGTGAGTGTACCCCGCACAAATCTTCACGGATCATAGGGCTCCTAGGCCAGCCATAAATCCATCGTGCGCGGGACGCCAGTAAAAGTGTGCGCCCGTGTGCGATGGAACGGCCATTGCGCGGGACACATAATTGTATGGAATTAAATTTATTTATATGCCCAATCATAATTATACGGCAATCAAAGTCACCGGTCGCGACCGGTCGCGTTTTGCAAGTGGCTTTGTGCAAGCTAAAAAGCAGAACCCGCGGATCTGCTAGCCAGCCAGCCAGCCTGCTGTCACTGGTAGCCGTTGGTCCGACAATGACGTAACACCACCAAGCAGCCCAGCAGCAGCCTTTGGTGCTCTCCAGCCAACGGAATGGTGCTGGGCCGGTGGTAACCGGTAAGCAGAGTCTGATGAATGGGGAATGGGATTGCGAAAATCCGGCCACAGGGGCCCAGACTGTGGAAAACCCTTTGATGCTGCTACCAACCCACTTCGAAAGATGCAGAGATGTGGGGGGATTTTTTGTATTATGCTACGTCGTGCCCCGTGCCATACTTCTGGAGTTCCTGGTGTAATCATAAAAAAGCTCTGGACACTAGGAGTCCCGGTTCTGGCGAAGAAAACGCTTCCGCTAGCGTGCGGAATCCCTAGAGCTGTGGACCATCATTGTCTTCGCGCCCTTTCGAAAGCCATTCGTAAAACATATGAAAAGTAACGACAAAATAGGCACAACATAAAATCATTCAACTTGAACAAGAGAAAGAAAATATTTCACGATCCATTCGCGCGCACCAGCGCCGATTGAAATGGTACAACGGGAAAAACTCATAACCCTAAAAACTCTATGGACGCCCTCAAGCTTTCAAATGCCATCAGCATCACGGTCCGGATCAGAATTTGATAGGTTTGACCAGCTCGTGTGTGTGTGTGGGTGCCGTCGAGCTAGAAAAAGGCAAATAACGAGAGCATACACTTTGGTTTTATAATGACTTTGATGAGAAAAATGATGATGGGGATGACGATCGCTCGAGAACCCCCGGCACAGCCTACCTAGCGACTGACATAGTGCCCGTCGACAACACACACGCACGTCCCTGTTATTCTAGAATACGCGAAACGGCAGAAAGGACGTCATCACGTGTGCCTTGAAAGTTGGCAGCCAATGGCGGCGGGCATGCAAAACTTATGCCACCACCGTCGACTGTCGACGTGCAGCGGAATGTGTATGTGGCAACAGCAAAACCGTTTGAAGAGCAAAAGGACCGCGGCGTGTGTGCGATTTTGCACAAATAACGGCGAATCGAAACCACGCCGAGGGGGTTTGCATATGTTTTTTTTTTTAGGTACCCTAAAAGGTCGCCAAAAACGAGCCGAACCCGGTGAGCTCGGTGAGCCCACTCGCATTAGACCCGTTTTGTTGCATTATTTCGTTGGAAAACCGATTTCATAATGATGTGCAGCACAGACCGTCATGTGGTCCTGTTTTTTTTTGTTTCCTTTCAAACTCCAAAAAATGGAAAGTCAAACGAGCCTGATAACGGTTTGCGTAGCAACTGCACTTTGCAGAGGATTACTTACTTGCAGCCGGCCGACCCTGGTGCGTCCATGACGATGTTGGGAACGATAGTAACATAAAAAAATCGTTGTTACCATTTGCTGCAAACCTTCCGCCATTGGCTGCCAACTTTCAAGGCACACGTGATGACGTCCTTTCTCCCGTTTCGCGTATTCTAGGATAACAGGGACGTGCGTGTGTGTTGTCGACGAGCACTATGTCAGTCGCTAGGTAGGCTGTGCCGGAGGTTCTCGAGCGATCGTCATCCCCATCATCATTTTTCTCATCAAAGTCATTATAAAACCAAAGTGTATACTCTCGTTATTTGCCTTTTTCTAGCTCGACAGCACCCACACACACACACACACACACGAGATGGTCAAACCTATCAAATTCTGATCCGGACCGTGATGCTGATGGCGTTTGAAAGCTTGAGGGCGCCCATATAGTTTTTAGGGTTATGAGTTTTCCCGTTTTACCATTTCAATCGGCGCTGGTGCGCGCGAATGGATCGTGAAATATTTTCTTTCTCTTGTTGAAGTTGAATGATTCTATGTTGTGCCTATTTTGTCGTTACTTTTCATATGTTTTACGAATGGCTTTCGAAAGGGCACGAAGACAATGATGGTCCACAGCTCTAGGGATTCCGCACGCTAGCGGAAGCGTTTTCTTCGCCAGAACCGGGACTCCTAGTGTCCAGAGCTTTTTTATGATTACACCAGGAACTCCAGAAGTATGGCACGGGGCACGACGTAGCATAATACAAAAAATCCCCCCACATCTCTGCATCTTTCGAAGTGGGTTGGTAGCAGCATCAAAGGGTTTTTCACAGTCTGGGTCCCTGTGGCCGGATTTTCGCAATCCCATTCCCCATTCATCAGACTCTGCTTACCGGTTACCGGCCAGCACCATTCCGTTGGCTGGAGAGGACCAAAGGCTGCTGCCGGGTTGCTTGGTGGCGTTACGTCATCGTCGGACCAACGGCTACCAGTGACAGCAGGCTGGCTGGTTGGCTAGCAGATCCGCGGGTTCTGCTTTTTAGCTTGCACAAAGCCACTTGCAAAACGCGACCGGTCGCAACCGGTGACTTTGATTGCCGTATAATTATGATTGGGCATATAAATAAATTTAATTCCATACAATTATGTGTCCCGCGCAATGGCCGTTCCATCGCACACGGGCGCACACTTTTACTGGCGTCCCGCGCACGATGGATTTATGGGGCCTAGGAACCCTATGATCCGTGAAGATTTGTGCGGGGCACACTCACAATCACTCAAAGCGTCGTCCGATCGGCCACCGTCGATTGAGAAGCCCCAGGCGCCGTACGTTGTACGCCACTCTTTGATGGTTCGCGCGCGCATACTCCGTGTTCACCGTAAATATGCTGGAACCCCGCGGGAACGCAAAATAGCTTTCGACAGCTACAAATCGTGAACGTCAGAGCGGAGCAGACCGCGGAATGCTGATCCGCCGGTCGGTCCCCGAAGTCTGATTGGTTGTCAGGCTTACGGGAAGTTGACACACGTTGGAGTTAGGAGAAGAAAAAAGCGACAATTTGACCACTCAACGTGATTTCATGCTCAACACCCGGGAGCAAACACGGTGGCGCAGCGCTGCGATGCACTTTCCGCGTTGCAAAGCAAAGCGTTGCACCAGTGAGTGGCAAAAACGCTCTATTTGGGGATTGGTTCGATGATGATGAACACATGCCTCTGCGGCGAGCGCGATGTTTGCTTACTTTTATTGATTAAACATCACGGGCCGTAGAGCCCCATGGTGGTGCCTCACTGGGCTGTTGTTTGGTGTAGAATTAGGGAGATTGCATGACTGCTAGGCTTATTCGCGGTTTCTTTTTTGTGTGGACTCCACATTTGTAAAGATTATCTCTTGTTATGCTTCGGGTTTTTTTGGGTAGATTTCCCACCAAAAGTAAGCGATTTTGAGGAAGAGTACTACCAACATGTCTGCCATCGATGATCGTCGATCTGATGAACTTGAAATTCAATCATTACAACCGAACGCCACTCTGGCCCTCACCGTCTGAGGTCCCATTCCGTTGATAGAGCGCGGACGTTGAACGGTCACCTCAACAGGGCTCCTTGGGGGGCGGTTGGGATGGCCAGAATAATCCCCGGGGGAAATCAGCGGCCGGCTGACAGCTCCGGCACTTGCCCTCGAGTCGAGTCCTCGAGTCGGAGCTTCGCGATTCCATCTCCCGAACCCAAACAAACAATCACCCAAACGGTTCAGAGCACGCCGTGAAGTCACAATATTTCACTCCCAGAAACGTCAGTCGCTCCGTCCGCGGTGACATGTGTTCGCACGGGCGCGCGCTCCACGACCTCAGCAAACGACCGGACCGGTCGTCGTCGTCGTCGCTGTTGAATGCCAGCCCCGAGGGGAGGAAGAATGTCTTCATCCTCTCCCCGCCAAATATAGAACGGAAATGGGTTTTCTTCCCATCACGCGGTGACACGCTCCACCTACCTACCGAGTCCGCCCGGAGTAGGTGTTTGTTTTTCCGAACCGCGCGTTATGTGACGAAAAATGACATCGCTTTTCGCAGATTCACAACCTCGCGCTGCTGCTGCTGCTGCAACACGGGCGCACACGAAGGACGGGGAAACTCATTTTCCTCAAATTAGTTTGTAAATGAACCGTACTAATTGGGAAAATATGGTGATGGGCCTGCTGAGAGAGACAGCGTGGAAGCTCAGCGTGCCGTCCCAGCCCCGGACTAAACCTGTCGTTTGACGCCAGACAGAGCGCACGAGAGAAGTTTATAAATTTAGTGAAAAATTAAAACTGACAGCAACGACGCCGTACGCGGGGGGACCGGCCATGCTTCGGAGGATGGAAAAGGCACCGACCAACCGAAGTCTCTCCCACCCACTCAGACACTCACACACTTTGCGAATTAGTTCGCGTTCGAAAATCACGCACCACCGGAAGCCGCACCGTTCCGGGAATCGGAATGGTACGTCCGGGTCCAATCAAGCGGAGTGACGCAAACGCGCTTCTTAGGGAAATTTGTTTTCCCCGAGCAGCAAAAAACCAAGGCCGCCACTAAGCCGACTTCTTTCCGGCATCTTCCTACACATTGTTTTTGGGGGGGAGGCGGTCCAAAGTTCCATCCAAAGAAAGGACGTCCATCGGGCCGTGGGCGCCCTGCTCCGGATTTCAAATTTGTCCCAATTTTGGGGACAAAATATCGATTTTCCCGATCGATCCACGGCGGATGCGGCGGTGAATAATTAATCGTGAAAAGCGTGGCTGCGCCATTGTCACGCCATTTTGGGGCAAGGAATTTGACCGAGAAAACATGGCGAAGAAGTGACAACCTTTAGAGACCCCCAAGGGGGGGTGAGGCACATTTTTAGTGACACTCGGGCTCAAGGTGACAAAGAATCCTATCGGCTGGCGGCGGCTGCGGCGGCAATCGGACGGATACTTGTAGATTAGCATCGGACGTTGCACGGATCAAATTTCCACAGCGAAACCATCGAACCGGACAGAAAACCCCACGCTCGGCCTCGGCATGGGCCGTAAAAAGTATGGTAATTAATCATAAATTTAAAACAAATGAATAAGTAAATGATACGATTCATTTCACTCTCGTCGCTGCCTGTCATTCCGTTCGCCGGCTCCACACACTTCTGGGGACGACCAGCATAAAAAAGGGGCGACACTGTGCCATCGTCGCGCTCCGCGCAGTCGACCTGATCGTTGAATCTATTATTTATCGCCATCTTGTCAACCTCATCGAATCGACCATTTATAATGCAAAATGGAGTTGAAGAGGACTCGCCCGCTGGCTGGCTGGCTGGCAGGGGTTGATGGCGCGTGCGACGATCGAGTGACACCCGAGTGAGCTGAGCCCGAGTTGCAGTTGACCGACCGACGGTGGAAGGAACGGTTGGCCAAAAACACCGATGGTATTAACTACCCGGAACGGCACGCAATTTATATTTTACCACTTTTTGGATGAAGACGAAAGATATGTTCAATGGTTTATTTTTTAGAGATTTATACAGTTGCTGTAATGTCAAATTTCAACACTCCACACGCCGAGTTGGTGGAATGTAATTTTGTCCACAGTCTCAAAAAACAGCGGCCCGTTGTGCTGGGCATCCCCGCTGAGGTCCCGCGCTTGAGAGATCAAGTTTTGCACAACATAAAACTCGCTGTGCTCCGTCAGGTCCCTGGTGATGCACCACCGGCCAGCCGATGCCGATGATTACTATAAAGATAATAGTGATGATGATGATGATGATGATCATAGTTTTCCCTCACGAACCGGCAGCTGGTGAGCGATGCGGAAAAACTCCCATCCCGCTTGGCTCCGGGTTATCCGTTCGGGTCTCGGGTTGCAAGTCCCCACCGAGCTGCCGGGGGCATCCCGCTGGGAAACGACACACGGGCGCTTACAAGGACACCGCGTGGAGTCGGTTGGCCATCGGGGTAGCCAACGGGCGGCAACGTGTAGAAGCAACGAAGATATCAACCGATGGCGTCGTCGTCGCCGGATGGCACTCGCACTCGCTGTATGGATCATTTTTCTTGCCCCTCTCGAACGTTTGCAAAGTTCTTCGGACACCCGCTCGAGGGACCGCCCGAGTGGGAGAGCGGTGGAGAGAAATTTATGGCCATCAGCTCGCGGGATGGCAAACATTTGGGATTTCGGAAAGCTGACCTAGCCCCCGCAGTCAGCCGGTCCCAGCTCCCCAGGCTCAGGACCCTAAGGGTCGTGGACGTATCATCGTTACAAGTCAATTAATGTCCGGCGAAGTTCATTGGACTGGATCGTTGCGGCGGTGTCGGTGGCGTTGCTTTTTTGTCGCTCCTTCTCCAGTTTCGCGTGCTCCTGTCCGGACTTTATCCAATCTTCGCGATATTGGCCATCGATCGATCGATTGGTCAGCATGGTGGACTCGGGGATTGGTGGACTCGTCGGCCGCTAGTCGGCCGGAGCCAGTGCGCGATAATGGTGCAAACAAAGTTCGGACTGGACTGGGAGTGAGCCACTCCCGACCTCTAGACATCGGAAGCGCCGCAATCTCGATGCATCTTTCTGGGGGTGGGGAGGCGCCCTGAAGAGTCCTCCGACCGGTCCGGAGCTGTCAAAGAGTGGGGCGCGCCCATGGAGCAGACTAATTAATGTAAATTGAACTATAATGTGCTTCTGTCCTCCGTCACTCTGGCTGGCCTGTCGAAGCCGACTCGTGTAGGCACTCGGTCTGCCCCGGTCTGTCCTCACCCAGACACGTTCCAAAAACGGAAGCCTGTCAAAGGGGCCCCCGTAACGAGAGGCGATATTTTTAGCTCCACTTTCCATCACCCAACGAGCGAGCGAGCGAGAGTGCTGGCCTCTGAGCTGTCACCGGCCCAACACCCGCACCGAGGTTACCGAGGCGTATGCGTATGTGTTTAAATTTAGTCCATTACAGAGTACACCCCGGACTGTCACCGAGACTCCTGCTGCTACCCCAACAACCGACGAAGGTGGGAAAAAATGCAGCCGTGGTCCCAAAATTTAAACCCCAGCCCATAGACCCCAGAGTGCCCTGTTGTGAGGAGCGGTCTCCATAGCGACCACACTCCCGGCCCGGTAGTAGCTCCGTCGCTGAGCTGTTTGACAACCGCATAGCTGTCATGGCATGGGTTCCCCCGATCAGCCGACTGACGACCATGGGCGGCGTAAAACAATCGTCCGGCCTGCTTGCCGGCCGATGCCAAACACTTGAGAAAACAAACGACAGGACCACGCGTTGTTTGACTTTCGGTTTGAACGGAAACCCCGTCCCCCAGAACGCGTGCTGTGTTTGCGGTGGCGACGGCGATCCAAAGATAGATTTGGGCCATTTGTGGAACGGCTGCGATGCACAACTGGAGCAGTTCCGGGATGCCCCGTTGATGCGTCATTCGAATTGTGGACCGCGGGCAACGGATGCCTGTGGCTGCCGGGCTAGGTGATGGCGACTAAAAGCATTCCGGTCCAGTCGAACCTTCGGCACCGCCGACCGGTACAGGAATTTGGGCTCGTCTATGTGGAATCCACACGCGTTGCAAGGGACCGAAAGTGTCAAATTGTTTTTAAATTTTGTTTATCTACGACCTACGGGATCGTACCAAAAACGAACCCATCGTACCTGACACGGGTTCGGTGCCGTACTTCCTTCTACCGTCTAATAACTTAATCTAACACAAACTACAATCCGCGGGTCCTGGCCGCGGGTTCCGCAGGTTAATCTGTTCGTGATAGAGCCCTATTAATCAGCGATTCCGAAGCGAGCCCTGTTTACCTTCACTGGTGGCGGGCGCTCCGGCTGGATCCGGCCGGTCCATATGGTCCAGCGCCCGGCCTGTGACCTCGTAAACACCACATTTGGTTGCTCCGATGGTTTTCCGGTCCCAGCGAGCGAACTGGGCGCGGAGTGGCCCAAAACCAGCCACTTCCCTTGGGTGTGGAATTAATTTCTAGACGCATAAATCAAAACGATACCTGAGAACTTCTCAGCGCTCCGGGCCGCGGTGTGGCTGGGTGGGACTATACACATATCTAGTTCAATCGGCTCATCCCCGGCCGGTCGGCCGGGGATGGAGTCGATAAATCAACTTCTTTGCGCTGTGTTTTTTTTTTCTCACTCCACCCGGCACCCGGGGCTCCCGGGTTTGATTGGAGTTATTCGGTGTCCTGCGATACTGACCAACTCTGCCCAACTGGCGGAGCTTGCCAAAAGGTAAGCAAAACGTAAAATCTAACTCCGAGCAGCCTTTTGTCCGAGGTCGCCCCGAATGTAACGCCGCCACGTGGCGGCAGACGGAACCGAACGTGTTACAACAGACACAGACGACCCACGGCGTGGAATTGTCGATGTAAGCCGATCACAACAGCGGAACAGCGACCAGCGGGTACCGTGAGATCGGGGCCCAAACTCGGAGCAAGTTAATTTATGAGTTGCCAGATATGCATCATATGATATCACCCGAAATTAGAGCCAAGCCGAACGGGGAGGGCGTAAGGTTTTGACCCACCGCGAGTCCACCGAGTCCGACGCATATTTCTTTTGTCTTTTCACTGCCAAATATGTTGGATCTCTCTATTTTGTCATTTTTAATTCCTGTTTAGCTCCCTCATTCTGTTCATTGTCGGTTGTTTTTTGGGGGTTTCATCGCTGTGTAGCGTACAGAGTTTTGTTTTCGAACATGTGCACGGACCTACCTTACGGTCTAAGGATCCTGCAAAGCTTTCCAATGTGGAAAACACTTACTTCTTCTCACGATCGGGCGGACTGACGAACCTAAGACTTAAATGATGTTACTCGTCGAAGGTTTCAACTTAACAAATCAGCACGCGACGACTGACTGACTTCGACTCAGCCTCAGCCGACTGTCTCTGACTGACTCTCGTCAACTTTATTATATATATATAAACTTACAATAATTTTGCCGCCCTCAGTTCACGCATACCTTATTAACTCTATCCTACTCTTTCACGCTTCTCCAATGCACTTTCCCTTAGTACGTTTTCCGGGTCCGGGTTTCCGGGTCTCACAATGACATGACCTAGTTTCGTGTTATGTTTCGAGCGCGGGGAGGTTCCAAGTGTGTCCCGCTGTGTTTGGCCCACTCCAATCTGCCTGCCGTCTGCCAAGGTCGCGTTCTCTGCTTCCGCGCCGTTACAGTTGGCGCGATCGCTGACCTATCCCGTAACGGTTCTTCCTATTTGGATGCGTGGTCAGGTTGTATCATTTTCCTTGTCGCGATGTTACGGTTGTTTTGTTGACCGTCGCTCGCCCTGTCGCTTGGCGGTGCCGGTTCTCGCGATCGTCGTCGGCCAGTGCTACTACTTGTGCTGCGGTTGCAGTTTTCGGCGTGTGGTTCGCTTGGAGGCGCGTGCTGCGTTGAGGTAGCTCTCAGCCATGCTTCCGTCTCACTCAGTCTCTCAGTCCGTCGCATGGGGCCGTTCTTGGTCATCGTAGCTGCGTTGAGTCAAGGGTATGATGAGGTGTGCAAAGCGTGCTTCCGCGTTGTGCCATATGACGCGATTGCATCATTTCGGCCGCTGCCCCGTTGTCGTTCGTCACCCGAAGGCGGTGACGGTGATGCATTTCGGTGGCGGTGGTCTTGGCGA
>NC_069144.1:14531611-14632036 GCF_943734635.1 Anopheles cruzii | reverse complement strand
TTCAATCATTTCGATTTTCTTATACTTTTAGCGAGGTTTCAAAATAATTCTTCACTCTATTAATTTAAAGCAGCGCATTTTTTATTATCAACTGGCTTTTATTCAAAAGTGAACCGACACAGCTTTTTATTACATTAGCTGGAGTATTTTTCCAGAATTCCCTCATCATCCACTGTGCCAGTTTCCCAAAAACCGTTCAAGGACTCACGGAAAGAGGGGCCCCCCCCTGGGGTGTGGAAAGCGACCATGAAAACTGAGACCCGAGTACGATTTTCCGTTTCGCAATCGCAGAACGCTTTCCGCGAGGGTCTCTATAGCAAAAGACATCAAACACCACCAGCCCACAAAACACCTAGTCCACCTCCACAATCCATCGGAGGGCCGCCGCCGCTGTCGAGGGGGCCATTAAACGAAGTGTTTTATGTTTTTTGTAGCGCGCCCGTGCCCCGGCCTGCCGGGACCGACTGGGAACCACCGGTGGGCGAGCCCATCAATAATGTGTATGTTTCACCTAATAACATTTTCACCGAAAATTACACATTATGTCGCTTCGTTCGCCCTGTCAGGCGAAGAAGGCGAAGAAAATATAAAAATACGCACACCGACGGTCCGGCGAGGACAGCACCGGAAAAGCGGAAAAGCATAGCCGGGTGGTTGTGCCACCGATGGTAATTAAAGCGCCGGGGAAGCCGGGGAAACCCGGGGCGACTCCGGCGACGTGCGTACGCAACACGCAACAATGGACGGCGCGCACGAATGGGCTCCGAATTTTGGTCAACCGTGGCCGGCAGCTCACGGGGCGAGTCCTTCGAGAAGGCGCTTCCGGGGGACAGCCAGCAGCCGGGAAGGAAGCGAATAGATAAGAAATAATTTCGTGTCGGAAATTGAGTCGCATCGGAAGTAATTCTTTTCTCCCGTGGCTGTGAAGACGCGTCGGGCGTCGTTAAGACCGGCGGGAGGCCGGGCGAATTACGAGTGTGAGTTATGTTGCGGGATGTTATTTGCCTGTTCGCAGCGCGTCCACTTCAAACGCACCCATTAGAGTGTCCAGCCACGCATCTAACAACTCGCACGCAGTGGATCATTAATTATTGCTGCGCGTTAAAAGGATTTCAATTGAGCATAAATCTGCCGCCAAAGGAAGTGCTCAAAGGTCCGGCGGGAGAGGGTCCGGTCCGGTTCGATCGATCGCGACGGGACCAATTTCCTTCTCGGAAGGAAGCATTCACCAGCCCGCCAACCAGGCCAACCGGCCAACATGGCACTGGCCACGGGCACCATTAACGAGTGAGTGGCTTGTCAAAACATCGCCACTCGCGTGAACTCCTGGATGTGCTGAGAATCGTTTTCATCGCCCCAAAACCACACACACACACGCCGGAAGGTGCGGTCGGATTGATGTGGAAAGGACATTCGCGTCGCGCGCCGTATCCTCCACAAAGGATCGTACAGTCAGTCGCCAACCCTCGCCAAACCGGACTACCATACTGCCATTAGCCGCGTTAATGACTTCGGCCACGGCACGCACACAGGAGATGATGCTGTAGCCGAGCTAAAGATGTATCAATTTTCGACTTCATCTAATATCGATGACACTAATCATTGTCACGCCGTCTTCCCAGAAGGCTACCAAACCAAAGGGACCGCTCATAGTTCGTTCCGGTGGCTTCGCTGGTTATTCGTCGAGTCGTTAGAAGTTATCCTGCTATAGCCTTACCTCCGAACCTCACATAAGTTTCAGGGCAACACGTTTTGCGTCTTCTGGAGGTCGCTCTTCGGAGGACCAAACGGGATATTGTCAAATAATTACGATACTCGAAAGCCTCGTATCACGCGACATAATGGATCGAAAACAACGGAGTCTTCACGAATCCTAACTTCCTAAATTCCGCTCCCGATCCTCCGGTCGGTTTTCTTCGATTTTCCAACAATTTAATGGACGATTTAAATCACTAATCTGTCACCACAGTGTCACAGAGTGTGGAGTTTGCTGCCGCCGAGGTCCGTCCGACCCGGTCCTCAATGTTGACGTCTTTCAAATCCGGCTTCCCAAGTGCCGGCGCCTCCTCGAGGGAATTGGGTGGGCCACAAAATGACGATTGCAAATCTTGGTGACACATCATCAATAAGGCGCGCTCGGTCGCGTCATCCTGAAGGAGGGGACCAAAGGAGCATTCGTAACGGGATCCGGGAGGAAGCGGAAACCGGAGCTCCCGGCTTCCCGAATCTCGGTCGGGAAGCCGCCCCGACGTCGGTGTCGTGTTTTGGCAAACATTGGGAGTGCGGCGCGGAGTGAAAATCGCGGTGGAAGACGAAAGCTGCGGCGATATTTCTTTCCGCCAAACTGCGTGCCGTGGTATGCTGTGGCAATAAATATTCAAACACAGTCCGGACCGCACCACGCAGAGAGATCCGCGGCCCAGGCAGCCCTTAGTGCCCGGCGCGTCCAAGGAAATATATTTATGCTAACGGAACCATCAATATTTTTTGCCTGTCATCTGCAGACACACTCCGGCAGCCATCCGGGGCGCACTTCGAACCCTGGAGAAGAAGCGTCGGGACGATGCGGAAGAAAGCATTCAGCAAACGCGGTGGAAGTACGATAAACTCGCCGTACGTTACAGGAACGCGCGAACGTGAGTGCCAGCGTGCCACGTGAGGGTGTGGGGCAAGGATGTGCAAAGCCCGGGACCACAGAAAAAAAAAACCCCGGGACCGAACTTCCCGTGAATGCAAACAAACGACCATGAAAAGTCGTCCGGATGACGTGAGTTCCGCGAAACCCAACCTGTGCGGAACCTGCGTGTATTGCGCAAATCGTCCTTTTTTTTGTGCGGGTCCGTGTGCCCAAATATTACGCAATGGATCAGCCGGGCCACGGAGAAGGTCGAACCGGGTCGTCGGAACCCGGCCGCGCGGGTTTCGATTTCGCCCGGAACTCTACGAAGGACTTTACAGTTCCGGCAGCGTTTCGCTTCCTTAATCCCCCGTCCTGGCCCCAGAGGGCCCGGGGGATCATACTTCACGGACAGTTACACACACACACACACGGCACCAGGCAACCGGCACCCGTCGCCCGTCCCGGTCCCGGTCTCGGGGTTCGGTAAGTGAAACAGATGCCACACTCATTTTGCTGATTGCCGATCCGCATTCAAACGGATCGGCCGGCCAACAGCAGCAAAAAAGTGCCCTCGAAAAGAACGCGCCATTCGGATATCCGGATCCGAGGAGGATCGTCCTTGTCGGCTGGAACTCAGCTGACAGAAGGAGACGCCGGGGTGATTGCGTCCTCGCAGAGTGATTGAGCCGTTGATTGATGGAAAGAACAGAGGCGAAACAGATACATCCTCCCGGGGTCCTTGTGTGTGTGTGTGTGTGTGTGCTGTAATACGATTATATCGATCGTTTGGTGTCCGAAAAAGGACGACGCACATCGGGTGGTGCCCATCGGCGGTTCCGGCTCTGTTCATGCGTCTGTGTGTGTGTTGGCAAGTTTTCTTCCCGAATTGTTGGCATATTTTCGTTTCCCTTTCGTTTCGCTCATTATGCTTTATGCTGCTCTTCACTACTCCAGTCGTCGTCCTCGGGGTGCACAGTTGGTTCTCGGTTCTTTAGCACCGTGCGCCAAATGTGGGCGCCCCTTTTTTTGGCATTTGTTTAGCGAACGATCGATTCGCCACCGGAAGCAGCATGTTTAGATGCCCGTCTGCTCCGACTGGCCGCGGGCGCCCTTCTAAGCAGTCGAGCGAACGAGTCGAGCACGTTAACGATCCACTCTCTAATGGGGTCGATCGTGTTTGTTTTCCTTTTTGGCCCGGCCGGGCACTTATGGAATTAGAAACTTACAATTACAACCGATTATCATCTGTTTCGGTTTCCGCCAAATGGACGCAACAGAAAAAAACGTTTAGTTTTTCGATTTCGTTTCAACTTCCGGCCTTTTCTAGGTTTTGATCTAATTGATGAAATTTGTCTAATAGTTTAATTGGCGAAATTTCTTGGCCCGCCAAGGGCATGTGGCCGATGCGGAAAGCACCGCTAGCCGAAGGACCGACGTATTTCCGCTCGCTGAGAGCGCTAGCGGAATTGAGTAACGATTTTATAGGAAAATTCATTAAACGGTCCCCGTTAGCACGGCTTCTGTATGGCAGCTGATTGATTTTGCTGCAGCGCAAACGGTAAACGCAAATTCTCGACACGCGCGAGGCCTTAGCGGCCACAAATTATGGACCACAAACGAACGTCGCGCGATTGTCACACCGTTCTTCGCGTAATCACAGCTCGCCGGCGACGTCGTAACGATTCCGAAGATTTACGATATGATTGGATCGTTTCCGGTGGAGTCGTCTTCCTCGAGTGTGCCGTCGGTCTTTGTTTGGCCACGCACAATGCCTGTGTCTCAATGGCAGCATAAAGCGAACATAACCGCGCCGCCGCCACCACCGTCATCGTGCCATTCTTATCGCAGCCCAAATCCCCAAATCATCAAACATTCGGCAACCCAGCCACAACCGTTTGCGGTTGTCCCGAGTTTTCCGACGGAAGAAGCGACGGGCGGACTCACAAAAACGCCAATTGCGTTCCCGGGTGCGCCGGATCGATTTCCTTGCCATTTTCCTTGACATTCATTGGCCATTTTTTCCCGTCGTTCTGTCCTTTATCCTGCTTTTCTCCAGGGACTTCCTTCTGCCCGAACTTTGTGTGCCTGCCGATGTGAGCATAAAGATTGGTCGTCGGTACCGCGCGTGGTTGGTAAATCCCCTCCGCCGTGCCGTGCCCGGCTGGCCACCGAGCTCAAATTACAATGTTTTCGCCGCACACAACGTACACCCAAAAAGCTACACGGGCTACAAGTACCCCGTGTGCAGCCGCAAGGGGCCCCGGGAAAATGTACTCCCTGCTCGCGCGAAGTACCGGAACGGAATCTATCGATCTCCGCAGCCAAAGTCCTAGTTTGGCCATTCGGTTTTTTTTATTCTTGCCTACGTTGCGTTGCGTTTGCTGGCGAAAGGACTCCCTGCTGATGGGAGCGCTTCTAGCAGCACTGAAAGGGGTGTTTCTGCACCGGGATTCCAAGAAGCAAGGTCCGCAGGGGCACCCCCCGAAAACCCGACCCCGTCCCGGAGTGTCGCAAAAAAAGGGCCACACGAGAGATCCGTATCCGAATCCCGTTCGTAATTGTTTTGTTTTGTCGTCAAACTAACCAAAATATGCGTACATTTGCACAAAATCTGCCGCTGGCGAGGGGATGTTGGCCAGCACCAAATTGTCCCTCCCGGTGGCACAAACACAGAGAGAGAGGCACATCGGCACCCTGGCCGTTTTGGTCGAAAATTTGCAAATGTTTTCGGGGAGGGTGATGCCAAAATGCGCCGCCGCGCTGTGTCCTTGAAATGCCAACCCTAGGATATTAGAGGGACGAAGCCATTGATCTGCTCGCTCTCTATCGCTCTCTCTCTCACACACACACACACTCGCAGAAAGGATACTTTGTTGGTGCTGAACACAGGGGCCAGCCGGTGCGCTATAAGCGGCAGCAACACCAAAGAGTTACACCGCGCAAAGGACTGCAAAACAAGAACCAAGAGAGAGAGAGAGAGAGAGCGAAGGGCCAGCAAAAACGGTGCCTATAATAATCCGCATACCGATCGCCGAGTCTGCTGGAACCGTTATCTGATGAAGCGTTTTGGAACTCTTGGCCCGCGCGTGTTGCGCACGGTTCGTGTTCGTGTTCGTGGCTTCCGATGTCGTCGAAGCAATTTACGGCCTGCGCTCGCTAAACATGCTAAACCACCATTTGTTACACAATACGTGCGTTCGCCGCACACGGACGATGCCCCGGCAGAGGGGGCCAGGCGCGCATTAAGGAGCAGGCACCCGGAACGGATGCAGTTCGCTGTTGCACCCCTGTGCAAGGAGACCCCGTGCTGTCGTCCCCGGCGTGACCGTAGCGCAGAAGCAGCCGCCGGGGAAAAAGGACCTTCGCCGAAACACACAGCACCACACCGCACGGCAGCAGCAATGATGTTGGTGATGATGATGATGATTATCATTATCCTGCTGCCGCCAGGCTGCGGCGCGGTTCGGCGCGGTTCGGTTCTGTAATTAAAAACTTAACTCGCCAGTAATCGCACCTCGCCGTGCGCCTCGACTCAGCTGCAGACCGGTTGCAGTAGGCCCTGATCGGCAGCAGGCTTTGCACCGGGACGAGACGGGCTCACAAAGCAACAAGAGCGCGCGTGCTGCCTTTCTTTAGCATAAGTAGCGTGGAAAATGGGAGAGATGGAGACAGAGAGAGAGAGAGTACTCGCTCTTTAGAAGATAAAACCACCAACAATGGTGATGGTAAGTGGCGTTTGGCGTTAGTTTGAGAGGGTTATAAGGAAAGTGTACACACAAAAAACCGGAAGAAGCACTCGAAGTCCGTGGAATGTATTTAATTAATTCACCGCTCAAATGCATCCATTTTTCTTACCAAACTGCCATCAGCTGGCGGTACGTTGCTAAACTCTGCCACGCGTTTGAATGCGTTTTCCTGAGGAGCAATATTCAAATTTTCCATCCATCTGGGTCGGAAAAATCGATAGCTCCACTAAGAAATTACTTTGCCCGGTGACGAATGCGTGAGCGCAACAATCCCATTGTTCATCGCGCCCCGGAAAACGCTTCCCGAGGCCCGGCCCGAGCCCGGCAAAGACTGTCAATCCCCCGAAAAGCCCGAGAAAGCGCCCCGTCAGACCGAGCGACCGACCGAGTCTCATGAATATTTGTGGAATGTGAAATTTCCATTTTGGCCTCCCAGCACGCCGGGCCGGGTCTGATTTAGTCCGAAGGGAACGCCGTGAACGGCCCGGGCCCGGCTCTGGTTTCTGGAATTTTCCAATTCCACCCAGCGCCGGGCACACGGACGAAAATTCATCAATCAAAGTGTGTGCTGGGCAGGCGGGCGGCCTGCCCGGCGCAAAGTAATCCTGCTCGATGGGAAAGAAGGGTCACAGAGACGTCGGAGGCGGGCCGGTTGATGGGCCAGCGATTGACCGCGTTGCGTTGCGTGCATATCAACAGCTCCCGGCCGGCCGGTCGGCCGGAGTGCGAAAACCATTTTTACCGTCCAAAAGTCGGCGAGCGACCGTGTGGAAAATTATACGCATACTACAAACACACGCACGCACACACACACGCATCCGAAGGACATAGCCTAGAACCGCAACCCGGTGGGGGGTGCGTGAATAAAGGGGACACGATTTACGTAATCAACTGGTTGGCCGAGAGGCAGTGCTTCCCTGCTGCTGCCGGACGACCTTCACACGGCCGGAACGGCCAGGAATGCAAACGAGCAGGAGTCCTGCAGGAGTCCCCTCGTTCCAGGTCGAATCCCCGGCTGTCGGTATGTGTGTTTCCGCCGCTTGGAACCCGGGGGGAAGTGACGCACACCACGTGAGTGCGTAAAATTATTGCATAACTTATAACCCATATATGCATGCTTAATAACGCCGTTCACCCAATTCCACAGCGGGGAACGGTCGCCAGCGGGTTCCACCCTTTATTCCCACTTTGCCCTTAATGTCGTATTTTATGCTCCGCTTCGCATGTTTTGCTTCCTTTAATTGTGTGCCTCTAATGCATTGTGCCGCGCCGAGTGGTTCATTAAGTTGAACTACGAGCAAAAATGGCATCTGACTCACAGCCGGCCTTTCGGGTTTCGTCAAAGACTTGGCCTTTCTTGGCCATTCTTATGCGCACAGCGCTGCTGCTTTATGCGGGCATCGATCGCAGTAGCCGATGTCGTTGAGCGCTGGTGAAGAGGTTTCTTCCGCCTGTTGTTGATGCGCCTTTCGGATAAATTGAATGGAACCGGAGCCGATCGCGTGGTACAGATTGTGGGGTTCAATAAGCGAAATCGGCTGGAAGAGCGCGCCACGAGCAAGGCTTACCGTTCGGCGGGATGACACCGGGACGCCCGTTGTTACCGATTTGCTTGCCACACACTCACATGTCCTTCGCTAAAAACGTAAGCCGCCGCTGTCTCCGCTCCGGTTTCGTAATAATCCATTCGGTTTCGGGGGGCGCAAACAGGCGGAAAATCTGATTCCCCAAGGATTGAACGGGAGACCGGGCCACCGGTAACGTGACTCGCACCTGACGAGGGAAGAAAGCAGCAGCTCCTTAGCGGTACGGTGCGCAGTTTTCGGGTGTTACAAAGATAGTTTCCCCTGGCTAGCTTTGCCCGACTTTGCCACGGGCTCGTCGGCTTCCAATCAAATTCCGGGGCCCGGGTTTTGCATCCTATTAGGATGGGATTTGAAGCGACAAACCCACGACGAACACACGGTCGTCGGTTTTGGCACAAAAATCATCAGCGATAGTGACGGCCCCGACGGCGACTCAATTGTTCGATCTCAATTACCGGCAAAATATGGCTTGCTGAGTCACCCCGTATCCCGTCCGGAGCAATCCGGATTACAGGGTGCTTCAGCAAACGGAGTTCCGCCGGAATGTGTCCTGGCCCGGCCCGGCCCGGCTGTGTCGTCCGCTGGGACGGGATCCATCTTAATTCTCTTTATTTTAATCATTTCACCTCCAGCTGGGTCCTTCGCCCGGCTTGACTAGCTCGCCCCTCGCTCGCCCGGGTTGCTACTTGTCACAATATTAAACCCCCTCAGGCATAACGAAGGCCGTCCTCTGACCACTCCCGCACGCGTGTGTGTGTGTGATTGGACTCATACGCAGTCCACACAGTCGGTCGGTAGCTCGAAAGGAATCAATTTCTTGCCGAGCGCCCCATGTAAGGCCGTCCCGCCGTCGCCGATAATAACGCTTCGATGCCAGCTGTTACTTAACGACCCCAACGACGACGACGGTACGGTGCGAAGAACGAGAGAATCCCGGCCCCCGAGAGCCCCGGAACCGGATATTTATCGAAGAAATATGTATTGCCGCGCACAGCACGGCCGATTA
Source organism: Anopheles cruzii (assembly GCF_943734635.1). Classification (NCBI taxonomy): domain Eukaryota; kingdom Metazoa; phylum Arthropoda; class Insecta; order Diptera; family Culicidae; genus Anopheles; species Anopheles cruzii. Next base: position 14,623,078 of record NC_069144.1, on the reverse strand, counting down.
TTGCAACACTCGGCCGAGTACACACACTTGGCCGTACGAACATAAGCATCGTACTCGACGGTATCTCGGCCCCGATAACGGTCCCCTCTCCCTCCCAATCCTGTGCCCAATCATGCACAGCCGGTGTGTGTGTGTGTGAGGGGTACATTCGCAGGACCAAGGTTCGCAGGCCACGTGGTCCGGTCCGGTCGGAAACGGTTGAACAAGCAAGAATAAACATCTGACGTTGCGCAAACGGTCCCTCTGTTCGGCAAAATTGGGTGCCAAAAAAAGGTGCAAAGAGCAACGGAAATTTGTGAAATCGCTACCCGACGGAGCACCAGTTTGCAGGCTGGCTTCAATTGTGTAAAAGTAAGTCCTTAAAGTGAGTCCTTTAAACATCACCACACATCTTCGCCAGTTCAAGCGAAATCGATCGGATTTTAGCATTTAACAATGCGAGGACTACCCTCAAACGAAGCCGCATGTAAGATAAGCAACGAACGATAACCGCCGCCCGGGACACGATGCTGACTTCACCAACAGGCAGGTACGGGTACCGGGGTTCCTGCCACTTCCTGCGTGCCCCGGTGTCAGGCCTGCGGTGAGCACGCAGAAGCAGCCCAGCCAGCCCTGGCTGCGGTTTGTGCTGTGCTTCGCCGGAGTACATTAAATAAATGAGTTGTGTTTTAAGCCAATAAATCACGTTTCCTATTATGGCGACGACAAAAACATGCATGGAAAATGTAGGCCTGACGGTGCCATTTCCTCCGCGACGGCGCCGCCGCCGCCACCTCGGGGCCGAACGGAGCCTCCCATAAAGAACCATTTAGAACCGCCGGAAATTGGTTATCGAAGAAATAGTATGTGCGAGTGTGCCCCACTGGGCACGGGGAATGGCACGTTAAAAGGGCCGCCCCCGGCCCGGCCGAGAAGCCGGAAATAAATCGCCCGAAGGGAAGTATATCAAAATAAATAAGTGCTAACTTGCAAGCGATTTTTCGGGAATTCTTTTCGGCCCAGAAGCTCGCCGAAGCCGAAGGCACATGCGCACATGGGGGCAGGGCAGGATAAAAGTCCCTGCTCTTCTACACTACACACGACGGGCCACTAGCCACGGCGAGCGGACCAGTATAACCAGAACGTATGCGGCCCTCCCGGGCGGTCTCCCGGTTCCGGCGTGTGGCGGCGTGTGCGATGTGCAGGGAATAATAAGGATTTAAGGACCTGAAACCCGGTCGCTGTTGCGGCGATGGCGGGCCACCGAATGGCCGAGGCGTGTTTTATATCGCACGGTCGAGTGGCGTTGTTTATTGCGAGCGCAGGCTTTTCGCCCTCCGCCCTCCGAGCCGGGTTATCTTGTAATCTTTCGAATTTTTCGAATCTGTGTTTTTACTTCGGCTCGGGGTTGTATTTTCTGATTTTCCGGGTTTTCCGCGCAACCATTATTCACCCGAAAGTGGCGGTGGGCTCCGGGAACTAGTCGCTGGCGGCCTACGTGAAAATTGCCATTTTGTATCATCAAATCGGTAACACACACACACACGGGGGGGGGTTTCAGTTTCCATCAATCCGGGGACGGGACGGCCGGAACGAGAAACAAATAGTGTGCCATCAATATCAACATAACCGTGTCCGGTGCTCCGGGCTATAATTCTGGTAAGCCACGGACGCCTCGGAGGCCTCTCCGAGGCTCATGATTCAATTGTCACACAATGTGCCATCAATTGACACATGATTAGACACAGATACTGGGTTTTAACTGGGGACGACTGCGGCCTAGAACCCGGCTTTCTTCCAGCTTCGCTTCGGCGCTCTACGCTTCATTTGAGGACTTGCCGAACCAGAGTGCCGAACCGGTCGGAACCGAAATTAGCCATCGGACGACGGAGAGCGCGCGTCGCCTAGTGAATAAAATTCATTCAGGACACGACGACGTCCTTCCACCGGACGGGCGGATTTGGAGCGGATTAGAAGCGCAACCCTGCCAAACCCCGTGGCACACCGGCGTGGCCGAGAAGGATTATAGTTCCGGTTCACGGATTCGGTCGTTCTTTTCTGGGCCTGGTGTTACATGTGCGCGTTCGCCGACCGACCGACGGACGCAAACCAACACTCTCCCACGGTCACGGTCCAGAGCAGTATGGAGTCGAGCTGGAATGAATCACGGCGAACGCACCGGGGGTATTAAGGTGGATCTCTGGGATCCTCGGCGAAGGATGTTTCAAATCCCAACAACAACGAGGGAAAAAAACCCTTTCATGAGCTTCTTTCTTTCTCTCCATTCTAACAGCCCAGAATCCCGATCCAGCTCTGACAGACCTCCAGAGAAATGTCTGAATGTGTACCAATCAGAGGGCGAAGGCAAGCAAACCCCTTGGCATCCAGCAACAGACAACGACAGCGACGCGGTCGACGACGACGACGACGTTTCTAGATTCCATGACATGTGTGAAGAATGTGTTCGGACACGGCATAAAAATAACAGCAGCCGAAACCGAAGCAGAAGCTGCTGATGGATGCTTTATTTATGCCACACAACTCCTACTGCTGCTGCACTCGAGCCTCGCTCCGGCCCCGGTTTTACCGGCGATTCAGTTGCGATCTTTTATGCTTCGGAGTTTTCACCCGCTTTCCCACCTCACACAAACCGGGCCGGTACCACAGTAACCGTAGCGTGCCGGCGGTCCTTCTTCGGTCATATGGAACGGAACGGTCGGAACCATTCAGCACACTCAGCACAAGCGGCAGCAGCAGCAACGGCATCATCATCATCATCCGTCCATCACTTTCACTATTCATGCCAGGACACCATCATTCGTCCGGCGTGCGGTGGTTTACCGTGATCCGTGAGGCCGAGAAAAATTGAGACCCTTTATTCGCTTCCTTTTTTGTGTTGCCTCCCTCCTTTGTCGGTTTTGCTGGTGAAACGGTGCATTAAGCCACGTGCATATAATGGTGCTAAACTCTTTGACGGGGAAGGTGTTTTCTAAGCGGCCGAAAGTGAGTTTCCAAAAGGAACCAGGAATCGCTGCATTCGCCCTTACGATTTGGTGGACGGAAAATGATTGATTGATTTCGCTGCTCTCTTGTTGCATTTCGACTTCGGCATGCGGTTGGCGTATCTCTTATACGAAAAGCTATTCATCGTTAGGTAATGAGACATTATATAAAATAGTGGAGAAAGCCCGTAGGCTGGAGGCATGAAAAAAGACCCTGTGAATGTATAAAAACCTCTGCTTTTACACATTTACTATCTGTTTTCAAACCCTTTTTTATTAGGTCATTTTATACCAAAGGACTGAACCGGTCCGTGAACCGGTTGGAGCCGATTGAATGGGTTATTTCGATTCGGTTGAGCTTCGTTTTAACGCTCAAATCCAAGATGGCACTGATTGATTTCAGTGAGTTGATGAGTGCGTCAACATTCAAAACAAGTTCAATAGGTTTAGTTGGTTTTGGAACTGTAAAGGACTGAACTCAACTAAATGTTATTCACAGAATCGTAAGACTGCAGTTACCTTTTGTTCTAACTCCGTACATCAGGCTGATAAAGGACACCTAAAAATAGAAGAAAACGATGTGTTACATTATTTACTTTACTTCACCTACGCGTAATGTAAATAATCGATCGATCGATATCGACAGCCATCGAGAGTACGGTTTGTACCATTTCAACCACACAACCATCTGAGTCCCTATTGTCGATTAATTATTTCAGATTCTCTGCGGATTTCGTTTCGTCCGAACAACCGTCCAGCAGCGAGCGTCGCCGTCGGCGTTGCATCCTGCAAGGCTCACATCAATTAGACGGATTGCAAAAGGTGCCACACCACGCGAAACAGCTTCTGCTCCGTGTCGTGGCGTGGCAGCATTAAGGCACCATATTCCCACCACACACACAGACACACAAAAAGGCCGGAATGCGCGCATAGGTTGCGGTTCGACGCGCGTTGCTCGCAAAGCCATGCGGTTCCGTTTGCCGCCACACGTGCTCCTGCTGCCGCTGCAGCTGTTATATGCAAAAAGGTGGAAGGAAATCGAGCCACGAAGCGGAATGCCGAACCCCCGGATGGCAAAACGAACAACAGCAGCAACAAAATAAGGACGAAAAAAGGTTGACGGAAACATAAAAATAAACTCCCATTTTGTTGCGCTCGCAGCTTTCCGTAGAAGCTTTTCGCTTTTGATGCTTTTGCGAAAAGCGACCACCGTTCCGACCGGGCCCGTGGGTCTCACCTGCCACGCGAATGCGCATCCTTTCGGGGTCCCATCCGGCCCATTCCTCCTGCGCTAGGTTCGTGTGTGTGTGTTTGGAAGCCAAACGGTTCACTGGACTCCTTTTAAACACGCGCGCACATGCGATTCCCGCTGGACCGCAACAAGGCAACAACGGCTGCTGCTGCACTCTTGACAGCAGCTTCCTTCTTTTCCTAGGAGGTGCTGAAACAGAACGGCCCGGCGAACCCACACACAAAAAAACGAAACTCCGAACCCAAAGCAGCATAAAACCCCGTGCCCCGTCCGCCGATTATTCCGGTGGAAAGCAAAACGTTGTTCTGGCGTAACCGCAGCGCCACGCTAGGATGCATCCGGCCGATAGCGCCGACGACGACGACGACGACCACGAACGGCGAGAAACGAGAAACCAGCGCCGGAGAGCCACAAAGCGATATTATTTTGTCGATGATGAAATGTAGTTTCCATGTTGGCGCGCGTGGGAGCGAAAGTTGCTCGGAATTCGAAAACTATTCACGGCGCCCCACGGCGGGAAACCGCACACAAAGCGCGCGCGAACGGAATGCCCAAGACGGTGAAAAATGTTCCACCGCAACGGAACGCAACGGAACAGCACAATTTCGAGTGGCAACCCCGCTTTTTTCTGGGTGGGTTGACCACTAATTGTTTCATCACTTAAAACACAACCTTTCTGAAGACCAGAGACACCCAGCAAATGCGGGGTCCTTTTTCCCCGGAAAACCTAGCCGAGCGAGCCAAAGCATTAGAAACAGATCGTTTACCGTCACGGGTCGGCCTGGGGCTGTGGACTTATCAGGAATCAGGTTCAGCGGTTTCAGTGCGTTTTTGTCAAGGGGTCGATAGGACGGGTGGCCGAAGCCGGAGGCTTGGGAGTTTCGTTCGGGTTGGCAAATTGCGTGGCACCGCATCGCCACGCAACGCCTGTCGAAAGTAGCACAACAAGGGCTAAGTTTTCCCAATGTTCGATAAAATTAATGAAACATTTTCTTTTTAATTAACAGAATCCCAAAACAGTACGTGCTCTAATTCATTTTGGTTGTAGCTTAAAGTTTTAAGTTAAATATCAACAAAAACGATCCTGTTTCAGCGGTTTGCGATAAAAACACTGCGACTTGGTAAAAGTTACACCGATCGAATACTTTTGACCGTCGATGTAATTTCGCAACGGCCAACCAACTCATTGGTATGGCCGGCAGGACGTTTCGCTCCCACGAAGCACGATGCTGGGTGGATTTGCAAAAAGGACCTCCACGCTGCTGCTGCTGCTGCCGGTGATGGGCACCAGCGGCAAGGTCACACACGTGGCTTAACGAGCCCCAAAAGCGGAATGGATCTCGTAAGCGGATCGTTTGCCATCGATAAGCAACTTCCCCGGAAGTCCTACCGTCAACGAGCGAGAGAGAGAGAGAGACCGGGAGCGGGAAGATACTGCCAGAGGAAGCAAATTATAATCCTTTTGAATATAAATTGACTGATATCGACTTATCACGAAAATAATAAACGAAGACGAGCGACCGAGCGACCGACCGAATTGTCTGCCTTTTGTTGGCCGACACTTACACACACACACCCAGCCGTGTTGGTTGGTACGGGCTGCCTACGAGGTCACCTTCGCCTCCTTCGAAGGGGCTGGTGGGGGCTGCAGTGTGCAGTAGGTGTTTATGCGCCACCGAAAAAGGACCCGATCTGCAAATCGGGTTTTGGGGTCGGGTGCTGGGCGCAATAAAATTCGGCCACAAAAAAAAAACAAACGGGCCAGGGAATCCTTTGCGGAATCCACAGAGGCCCCTTATCGTGTGGGTCGTTATTCGCAGACTCCCGGTCGGCCCGGTCGGTTTGGGCTCCGTGGCTTTCGTGGCGAAAGAAAGTAAAAGGCCCAGCCCAGGACGGGCGGACAAATCTGCTGGCACATCACAACGCCTTGTGCCGTGGCGTGGCGACACCCCACACCCGAGCACATGTCGCCCGAGCCCGAGGGTTGATCTACTATAATGCGTTCGGAAAAGTCACCGCCACGTCAGCACCGCCACTCGGCCCCGGGGGCTGACGGGGAAAAGGGGTTCCGCTGCTGCTGCTGCTGCTACTGCTGCAGGACATCTTCATGTGCGCTCCGTGGCTGCCGCTTAAAGTGCTGAGGTGTGCAAGGCTCATCGTCGTGTCGGTCGTGGCGCATCTCTCACTCGGACACTCGGGCTCGGGACCGGGTGTGTGTGTGTGTGTTCGGGAAAGCTGGTGAATAAAAATCGTTATGCAAAGTACACTGCACACAATGGGGCGCGCACGGGGCCACCGGGCGCGAGCGCGCTGAAGATGACATGTTTGCTCAGCACTTTTATCACGCAAATTGTCTTCCGGTCTCCGGCACGGTGGCAGGACCTTCAGCCAGCCGGCCGACGACAAGAGAAGGGACAAGAGTGTTGATGTTTCACCGACTTTTTTTTTCGCCTGGCCCACGTGGCCCAAGTGGCCATCATCTTGGTGGAGGCGTTCTGTTTTCCCGTCCCGTCAAAAAGGGATAAGAAATCGCATTTTTCCTTATCTAGAGAACGGCGTGGTCCCGACGATTCCCCGGCGGCGGCCCGCCCGGCCCGGCGGATAGTTTTCCTTTGTAGCGCGCCACTAAACAAAATATGTTTTGCAATTTATTTTCGGGCCCGCTTTTATGGCGGCTTTTTTTTTCTCGGCTGATTTTGTGGCTCCTTGTATGTGGGTGTGTGAGGGCTCGATTTTCGTTGGGTCATAAATCGCATGCTGCATGCTTTCAATGCTGCCGCCTTGCTACCAGATCCATTTTTTTCGGGCAGTTTCTTTTAATAGGCCACACCGCAGAACAACACACTTCACAGCGAGAGAGAGAGAGTGAATGGGCTCCGTTGGGTCGTAAAGTTTCTTACGTCCTTCAGCGCCAAGGATATCCACACTATTCGCCCCGGCCCCGATTTATGGATCGGAGTAGTCGGGCAGCGATAAGGATAACGGGCCGCCTCCGGTTTGCTGTCCTCCGTGTGGATGTTGTTTTGTTTTTGTTTTCGGTTCGCGCCGGAACGGTCTGGAAGTGATTTGTTTTTCCCAGCATCGAGGTGAAACGAGAAAATTATCCCCAGAAAACCCAGCCCGACGCCGATGAGTGCCGGACGCCGCGTTTTTCCGGCGTTCCAACCGGGGGAGGCTGATTGTTTTTCGAGAGAGACACACAATCCCACAATGCACGCGCGCCCATTACCATAACAATCCCGGCACCCGGCGCGAGTGGGCCCAAGTTGTTCACACGGGTCGAGGCTAAGTATGATTGAGGTGTTATTATGTTTCCACAGCACTGCCTGCCGATCGAATTCTCGGGCGCCCAAGACACGCCCGGGCCCGGGCGACAATCGTTGCCCGGGCCCGATTCCGATTGATCTTCGCCACCGTCGCCGCAGCGGCAAACGGATTCCAATAACCGGAATGCTCACGCGCGCGCCTTCCGGCACAGCACAGCGGAATCCTTTTGCGTGTGTGAAGTGCCGCCCCGCGGATGCAGCGTGAGGTGGAATTAATTTTCACTTCAACACGTAACTCAGCCCCGCAAGGAACGAGAGAAAGCGAGAGAGGGCAAAAGAACCCGTGAAAATCCAAATACAGATTCGGCCCGGAGCGGACGAGGGCGGGCGATATACTCGAGTACACTCTCCTCGAGGCTCAAGGTAGTGTCGTGTGTGTGTGTGTGTGTGTGCGCGCATCCTACGAAAGTAGTTGCCAAAGGCTGCCCTGAAGAGGATTTCGCTTTTCCTTATCGTCGATGAAAGAATTTGCCGTACCTTTGCCGACCCGACGGCGTGATGTTTTATTCATGCTCATCACATACACACGCCACACTCAGCTGAAGAAGATTGATAGGAATTGATTGGATTATGAGCCGGTGCCGGAGGTTCGGGCGCCCCAAACCGGGCCAACCGAATATACGTGCCACAGCCCGCAGCAGAGCAGAGCAGAGATAACTCCAGTGGGCCATCTGGGAAAGTATTTCGGTTTCGAGTTTCGGAATATCTTTGAAGCTGGGCTGGCTTCCTTGGTGTTTGGTGTTTCTCGAAGATTCATCACCCATTTTTTTTTTTGCTTTGGGCCGGTGTTTACAAAACAAAACGAACTAATTTAAAGTTTCAAGTCGTTCGACGTCATCAAATACGTTCCCCGGTTGCCATAGCAATCTCCACCGACGAGACTTGAATTGGACGGACAGAACATCGACCTATTGATCCGTACTTCCGGAGAATACCGACAGCAAAAACTACATCCGACGCGCGAGATTATGAATTCCGGCATTCGGCAAGTCAATCAATTTCATCCCCGGTCGAGATCACCCGGTCGAATTCAATCTGCCGTGGTGCGCCACGGGGAAAGATGAAATTTCATTGAAATCAACAGGCAGCAGGCAAAGTAAATAAAGCCCAAAGCCTATCGAGCGACGGGCGCCTGGCGCCTAACAACGTTCAATCAACGAGTTTCGAGCAAAATTGAGTCTTGCTTACAGCGAAATTCGCAACAAACCGGCGCACGGCGCTCCCGCGGTACCCCATCCGATAAAGGCCCGGTCCCTCTCCAATGCCCAATTTTTATCCTCTCCAATATTTGCACAAGCCGGCGCGGGCGCGCCCGGTCGCACGGAACTGAAATTGGCATAAAATTATTGAACGGGCGGTTTGTGGTGCATCGATCGGGGCGCCAGAGAGCGGCGAGATGAATTGCTGTGTGGAACGGTTGAGCTGAAAATAAAATTGGCATCACGCTTTTCCGAGCGCGCCCGCCGAAGGGCTTGAAACGGGGAAAAGCTGACAATCTACCCACGCCACGCCAACGCCGCGTCGGGTAGCGAAAACCCGACCGCAAAAGCTCCATCAAACGTAAGCTGATTGATTCGTAGTCGTAGTTCGCCCGGGACCCCCGAAGGATTTGCTCTGGGTTCGGGTATTTTATTTCAAGTTAGTTCCGTTTTTTTTCCCGACCACCGATCGCGCAGTTACACATTTCCCCGGAGAGGCTGCACAAAGGCTGCGGTGCACTATCGGTCGGCAATGAAAAATGCAACTCCGGATCCGGACGAATTCACCACAATGGCCTTTATTTATTATTATTAAAACCGACAGAGCCGTATTAAGCACCCAATTTAAAGTTTTCCACTCAAGCCGATGGCACTGGCACTGGATGCGAACTGACGTCTTTGCGCAGCGAATCCGCACGCACCAGTCACGAGTTACGCGATGGCAGTGGGAAGTCCTTTTTATGATGCGAAAATAATGGGGCACCATGCGCCTCCATCAACACAAAGAATTAATTCATTAAAATGCAAAACACACACCTAGACACAGATGTACACTTTGGGGGGGCCACAAAAAAGCCAATAAAACCCCCCGGCGCGATAAAGTGATGCAAACAAGATTGTTTCAAACTGTTCCCGCTCGTCAAGAATATCAAGCAGCTTCCGGTTGGGAGAATGTGTTTCATAAAACGGGAGATAAGTAACATAAAACCAACCGGGACACAACCAGGACAGGAACACCAGCCGGGACTGCCAGCAACAATGCGGGCATTGTTAACTCGTTGTGACATCAAATTGCTATCGAAGTGAAAACCATAAGCACAGCAACACCAGCGCGCCTCAATCTGCATTTTTCGTGGTAGCTTTTTCGGGTAGACGAACGCCACACCCTGCCAGCATAAGCAATCTGTCTCTGTGGGCTCGGCATTATCCCGAGGGCCCCGGGACGGGTTGGCGGGAGATGGCCGGGATTTTGGGCAAAGAGAGATTCGCTCCGACCGAGCTTCCTTTCGATCTATTGAATTAAATTAGTAAATCCCTTTGTTAGCAGCGCGACATTCCGATGGGTTTGGGCCGGGAGTGCGGGCCCCTGGAAAGTCAGCAAGGAAGTGGCCACAAAACCGCAACTGAGTTATGGCGGTGGGTGGCGGCGACGGTGCTGCCTCGGTGCTGAAATTAATACCATTACTCCGTCATGGGCTTTGGCAAGCCACACCGTTGCTTCGACTTCTTGCCCAATCTCCACGGGCACAGTTTCCGAACCGAAAGTGTTCGGGCGGGCGGACATCGTTGTCGGACACCGGATCCGGAACGAGCACCCAAATGAGCGCCTGCCCGGGGGGAGCAGCAAACGAGCAAAGACGGAAAACCCAGTTTTCGAAGGGGCTCGAAAATCCAATCGCTCGGAAACAACTCATTCTTCATTAGGGGACGACGACTTGCGGGTTGCGGTTTTTGTGGCATCACTAGGGCCATATCCAGCCGAGCGTCTCCAGGTGACGCCATGGAGACGCCCTCGAGCGCCCGTAAACCCCCCCCTACACACATTTTTGCCTCAACTTTTAATGTTGCCAGTGAAAGATACCCTTTCGGGCAGCCCTGGCACCCTGTTGTGTTCAATTATAAAATATCGAAAATACCCCTTTCCGGGGGTCAACGGTAGTGGCGGAACGCTCGAATGGGCCCTTCAATTGTGGCGGGGGGTGTGGGGATCACTTTCGCCCGAAACTTTCCGGCCGGCATTGGGCCCAAATGGGGTGTTAAACTCCCACCGTCAGCTGTCACCTTCATTCATCAAACACACCCCGACCGGATGACATCCCAAGATGTGCTCCTCGGCAAACTAATTGCCTTCGAGGTGGGTCGGCTTTCTTGAAATGGAAAATCGGGCCCCCTCTCGGTGGCCCCGGGGGCGACCCCTAGCCACCGGCGTGCGAGACGTTTCGAAGGCTCGCACCCCGGGCCAGGGAATGCAAATTAAATTAGGCCGTTCAGACGAAAAGGAATCACTTTACACCACGCACACACACACACATACTGCTGGTTTTCCTGGAACTCATTAGACCCGAGGCCCGTGTGTGAGGATCTCGTTCGGCTACACTTTTAACACAAATCAATTTTAATTCAATTAACCTTTAGCATAGTCAGACACCCAATATGTTCGAAGAAATGCGAATTAATCACCGGTGTCGGCGTGGAAAAGTTGGCCGAAAAGCGATAAGCATTTTCCGACTAATGCAATTCCAACTCTTGATTCCGATCGGCGATGGCCCCGTCGGTATCCTATTAATTTGCCCCCGAACCCATGGAAATGGAAACCAGGATTGAATTATTACGAAACCGGGCTGCCCTAGCGGAACATTTGCATGCCGGCGAAGAAACGAACGAACCACAGACAAAAAAAGACGAACCTGGCGAAAAAAGGCGGCAAACTCATTCGCATTTTCCATCGATGCTCCATTATCCGGTTTCTTGCGTAATCAAATTCTGCGGGGCAATTTGAGTAAATGCACTTTGGCCGCGGTCCGCGGATCCTGGCTCCTTGCGTTCGATATTAATAAACCGAGAGAACCGTGAGCGAAACCAGATGGAAATCAATATCACCCCGAGCGAACCGACAGACCAAACCCGCCACGGGGTGTCCCGGAGCCCTGCATTAACACCCCGCCGCCGACCTGCCAGATGGCAGTGGTGCAGATGAAATGTAAAACGAGTTCCGCCGGACCGGGCCGGGTGAATCGTAGACGTAGACGACGGGGCAAAAAAAAGGACGGCCACCGGCCGGATCGCTTTTCGCATCATTGTGCATTTTGTCTGTTTTCTTTCAATTTACAAATGATGTGCCTTCTTCACCGGTCCTGTTTCATTATTATTGTACGCGGTCGTGGACCTCAATCCCCGCTCGCAAGGGGTGGCCGAAATGGGTGGTTGAGAAATTTCCCTTCTGTTCTGGAAAAATTCTGCTGAATTAAGTAATCGGTTCTGGGGAAAGCCAATCAAATGGTACAGACTTTGGATCAGGCGATTGGGCGGGGAAACTAATTTAAATGCATTTGGAAAATCGTGTGTTGGTAGTTTGCTTGACGTAGAATGATAAGTTCCTTTTCTATCGGTGCATTACAAGTTGACTTTCTTGACTCACAATCAGGTCTGCATTGAATTTCGAGAGCATCTAACGTCCCTTCGGCATAGTTGACACCACCAACAAGGCCTGTAACAAGGACACGGTGTCCGGTTGAACGGATACCAACCCGCATACTAACAACCCACAATGAACCCTATTTTCCGGAATCCAGAAAAATACGTTCACGAGATTGAAACTAAACTATGGCAAGCCTCCTTCAGGGCCGAGGTGCACTCTAATGGTGACGAACGTCTCAATCTTCAACCCTAACGCTTCCCATTTGCCACCGAAAGCCTACGGCTGATGAAAATGGACGGCTTACACGGGCAATGTTTCGATTTCGTTTTCCTTTTTTTTGCAGACATTTTTCCCGCAAAAAGAAACACGAATTTTACCCTCCGATTCCGACAGTTCCAGACCAACCCATTCGAAGCGAAAACAAACGGGGATTTTTCAATTCCAAGTTTCACGGGTAGGATCGACACACTCGACGAGAGGGGTGCTGCCCGGCCCGGCACGAAGGCCCAGCGCTACCGTTGCCGTTTCCCGGAGGCCAGGACACGTATATTTATGAAGGGATTACTTGCTCCCCGAATATCGACACTTTTATTCATTGGCTTCGGCCGTTCGGTGCGCCGAAAACGGAACGCGCGCTGATCCGTCCTTAAACCCGCACACGGGCAGGACAAGACAGCAAAACCCGGAGCCATCTCCGGTAAAACCTGGAAGATGTTCCAGGGCACGGTTCCCAATCCAGCAATTCCTTCGTGCATCCCAGCAAGCACGGAAGCGTACCTCTTGTACACGTTTTCGATTCGTCCTGGGCTTCGGCCACGGATATCGAGTTCCTTTGAAGCCACCCGCAATAACACGGGGACCCAAACACGGGCGGCGATCCCGAAAGGATCCGGCAGGAAGACAGGAAAATAAACATCATCGAAGCAAGAAAAAAACGAGAAGCCGAGCGGATGATGGAAACGACTTTTTATTGGAAACCGTTTCTTTTTTTTCCGTTGGTGGAGACCCCCAGCAAGAGGACTTCTGTTACGATGGTGGATCAATAATTGAGTTTCTCGTGCAGCGGCCGGGTCTCAGGTTGCGCGCGCGAGTCACGCTAAAAAGCTGATTGCGTTAAGGGTGGGCCCCCATCGGGTGCCTCAGTGTGCACGCGGAACAGTGTGAAATCCTTGGCCCCTTCCGGGTTACCGGCAAGAATGTAAAAAAACCCGGGCCCCCGCAAAGGGTCCAAGAACGGCTGATCGGGGATGGTCAATATTTGTCGTCCCGATGCCGGCCGAACCGATTCCGGCTTTTGGATCAGAAATTTCATCAATCGGTTATCCTTTGTCTGTCTTATCTATTGGACTTGCCCGGTGGCCCCGCAAAGTCCGGAAATTAACTGTTCGAGCCGAAGTGGAACCCGTAGGTTGTTTGCCTGGCCGCCTTTTTTTCTTTCCACCATAAAAAAGCGGCCGAACCGCTGGCCGATAAGCAAACCGCCGGGCGACCGGAGAGTGAGGGCATATGATTGGTCCCATCTACCACCCATCGGGGTCCCTTCTCGCTGGGTGTGTGTGTGTGTGTGGCTAGAGCGAGCTAATCTTAATTGAAACTGAATCGAACTGCGGGTGGAAGATAAACAAATAGCGCCGTCGGCCTGCATTTGGATGGCGCTGAGGTTTTCCGACCGAGCGGTGCATGGTCAGGCCCGGGCCGGTGGCGGGGACGGGGCCAATATAAACTGTTAATTTAGACGTTTCAAGAAGCGCCATGCAAAACCCGGACCCGGATCGGGCCGGCCTTCGGGGCAATTCTCGTTTCTCGCTCGGAATGGGTAAATGTTTGTTAACGATTATGGACTGATCATTTACAATCATGAACGATCAAGCACTCTATGTGTGTGTGTGTGTGTGCCCGGCTAGTGATGTGGTCTACTCGGGATTAGAAAACTTTGATCATCCCCCGGGACCCCCCGGGTCAGCTCAGTCGGGGCCTGTTCAGTAGATTAAGAAGCTATTTTTTATCACATACAAACCGTTCCCGAAATGAAGCTGTTCGCAGTAACTACACACAGCACGGTTCTCTCCGTTTTCCATCGGGGCTTTATTGGGCACGCGTCCCCGTACGTGTGTGTGTGTGTGTGTGTTTTGGTGCGATGGACTAACTAATGGACAGATTCGCGTTTGATCTGCCTAATGGAAAAGTGCCCATCGAGCGAAGCACGAAGGGCGATAGGTTTTCGGGAAGGCGATTTGCTTGGTCCGTTCCCTATGCCATCTCAAGAGCGAGAGCGAGAGAGATAGAGAGCAGGAAAGAAAAAAAAACAGAATGTAATAAGAAGACAACCTAATCACTTTGATCAAATTTTCATCCGGCGAATCAAGGAATCATGTCCGAGGGTAAACAAACACCAATCCCGGGCCCCGTTCCCCGGCCGAAGCGCAAGTAGACTTCCTTTCTTTCCCTAGTTGCGCCGTTGTCCTGTTTCGCAGTGTCTGTCGGGTCTGGCCTGCCGGATTGGCCAGCTTGCTGCCCGCTGTGCGTGGAGGCGAACGGAGGTTAATCTATTTTTTGAAGGATTTTGTTGTTCCGTTTTTCCCGCTCGACCGGGAAATTGCTCTCACGAGCATCGCGTGCACGGGGACGGCCAGCATCGCCCCGAATCCCCGTCGTAAACTGTATGATTCCGGGCGCTCTGCGTGAGTTTTTGGGCCCCTCGCTCGCCGAAGTCGCCCCAAGAAAACTCAACTTCTTTCGATTGATTTTGGCACCACTCGCTGCCACTCGCGCCACCCGCCACGGACCACCGACCACAGAGCAAAATAATTAGTTAACTGTGGAGGAGATGCCCGGGCGCAAACGAGGACTGTGCGGGTGCCCCTCCCGCAGGTTGAAGAACTACCGAAACCAAGCCCAAACAAACCCGGGCCGACATTGGCGAATTTTCGCCACACATCCTTAATTGATTTTTGCAGTTTTGCAAGTCCTTGCCAACGGCGCCGGGAGCTCTGTCCAGTGACGGGCACCCTCCGGGGCTTTGGTTAGCCGCCGTCATGACGGGAATAATTTGCCAAGCCTTCTCGATCCGACCGAGCATCCTCGGGCTCCGGACGGCCGCCGACGGGAAGCCTTGCGATACTTGCGGCGGTGGTTCGATGGCGCCCGTCGCTATCTATCGCCCCGAATACGCAAACTTTCGGAGCTAATCTATTTGACTTCCGTTTGGCTGGAGCTGGAAAAAGGCCGTTTGGAACACGATGGTCCGAGTTGTGCTGAAAAATGACAACGAAAAAATGGCCAAAATTACGGAATTGTCTTACGTCAGGAGGCATCGACACGTTCGAGACCTTTCCCGGGGCCTCAACAAACCGATGTCCATGGATCATGGACATCGGTGGATGGAAGTGGATTAAAGTGTCCGGATCGACACTCTCCCATAGTCCACGGCGGCGTCCTCGGTCCATCTGTCGATGATATTAGATTAACCTTCAATCTCGGCCCTATCACCCCCTGAACAGTATGTGCATCCGTCCAGCGGCCAGCCACCGACACGGCACCGTCCAGGCCGGGCCCAAATAGGGTTAGAGGCTGCCGGCGGAGATTTCGGACTTCGAAGCCAGAGCGAGCGACCGGCGACCGGCCATGTACTTTTAATTCCATCAACGCAGCAGCAACGTAACTCCCGGGCCAACCGATGGTCGATAAGGATGAGGAGAACATGGCTTGATGCGCGCCGTGGCCGTGAATCGATCGAGAGGTGCGAGTCGTACCAAGACAGTCCCCGCCCGCCGGCTGGAGATACAAAGTCCAGAACAAGATAAACATTTCGTGAAACCAATTACTTCTGTTTCTTCCGCCGACCTGGCCCATCCAGGAGTGGCCGACAACCAGCTCCACCCGGTCTCGACCGGGCCCCACCGCTGCGGTTCGTTAGGTTTAACTTGAAAATTAAATAAAACCTGAGTCCTGCTGAAAGCGTGTTATGCCGCCCGGAGAAAGTCCAGAGAATGACCGGAGACCGGTTCGGGACGCTGGGGGCACCAAGCGCAACCGGTGCGCACACGGTGTGCAAACACCAAATACTTCACCTAGAACGGCCAAAGTTAATTAATGATCTAATTGAAAAAGACTCCTCCGACTCGCCGGGGGCCGACCACCGTACTTGGCCGACGAAACTTCTCGGACATCCACCGCCTAAGGGCGGCCGACGAAAGTAAAATCCGTGACCATCACCCCGACCAACAGGAAGATCACTCCGAGGGACTTACGGCAACTTACTTGACGCGGACCGCGCACCCGTGCCCCCGCACCACCACAAACCGACGGATATCGACGAACAAGGAGCAACCCCCGGGAGTGACCGCTTTTAGCTCGTATGCGGATGGCAAGTTTGGCAGTCATTAAAATAAATTAAATTTCGTCTACAAAACCCCGTTCGCCATAATTTCCACCACGCCACACCCCCCGGCGGTCGGTGTTTGGTCCACGCTGTCTCGGTGTAATAAATAGTCAAAGTTTTCAGTCCGCCCCGACCCGGACCGGGCCGGAAACCGGTCAAAACCTCGTCAAATCGGGCGATCGGGTTGCCGCCCGGACTGGAACGACTTTCGGGAAAACTTTCTATCGGCGAGCCCGGGGACGGTGTGCACGGTGTGTGTCCCGTCCGGTCACCCGGTGTCCCGTTTCGGTTTTGGGACCGGTCAAAAGGTCACATCACATCAACACGCTTCGCTTTGGGCCGGGTTCGCGCTGTTTGCGCTTCCATCCACAGTGGTCCATCTTTATGGGCCTGCCCACGGAGGGATTGGAACCCCATACCCGAGCCTATCGGGCACCAGAAAGATCTGGACCATCAGGATCGGGATCGAAATTGACCGTAATCGGAAAGCGGTAGTACGAAGGTAGTGCGGGCCCACGGACAGGCCCACGGTTCAGTCCAAAGTAAGGCCCAAGGACCAAGTAAGATATTAATGAAAAATGATACCCTCATAATTCAGAAGTTTCC
Source organism: Anopheles cruzii (assembly GCF_943734635.1). NCBI lineage: Eukaryota > Metazoa > Arthropoda > Insecta > Diptera > Culicidae > Anopheles > Anopheles cruzii. Next base: position 14,605,915 of record NC_069144.1, on the reverse strand, counting down.
TAATGAAAACCGACCAACAAGGCAAGGAAAGTGCCCGTTGGGCGGTGTATCCCGCTGATGGCCGGGCGTTGATTGTGACATTTCGTTGAGCGCCGGCCGAGCGCCGGCCGAGCGCCGACACAACGGGATAGTGGAAAATAGTAGAAGCGAATTAACAGCCCCGCGGGACACTCGCACCGGGGGACCTCCAGGGATTCTGATTAATGTTTGACACAGCGAAACACACGAAAAAGGCGTCCTGGGTGGTGGTACCCACAACTTTACCAAACTTTGCATCGTAAAGTCGCGTCCCCGGGAGTCGTAAAGACGGCTTTTTAGCAATCATTTTATTACGAGCGAACCAATTTCTAAATGAAGAAGAGATGAAACTCCAGATCGCGTAGTCCTGGTAACGCCTCCTGTCAAACTGTTAATCGAAGCAAAGCAGCCGTTGCGCTGTCGTGTGACTCTAAAGTTAGTTCTGTCACCTCCGTCCGAGAGCGACGATTATCGATTGTCGAAAGTAAACACACTTCCCGGAGCGAGAGAGAGAGCTGCCCTGCTACAATCGAGTCCAAATTTATGCCCACAGGAAATTGGTTTTTCCTACCCATCACACACACACACACACACGGACAGACACGGGCGCAATATATTACCGATTATAACGAGGCCCAGGCCAATCGAGCGACAGTTATCTTTTTGGCCGAACCCGAAGAAGCCAAGGAAGCCCCGCGAAAGGTTTTACGGTCCAAACCGAGCCGTGCACAGTAGTTAGCCGCTTGGCGTGGTGGCTTATCGACCAGCCAGCCCGGAAATCGGAATCGGAGACCGAAACCGGAAGCCATTTGCCACCGCGGCCGGGGGGGGTCACTGGGAATGGCGCGGAGTTTCGGGAGAAATTGTGCGTAAAATCCCGCTCCCAGGAACATCAGGTTCCCGATCGGACGAACCTAGTCCAAGGCCCGGTCCAAGAGTCCTAGACCCGGCCCGACCCGGCGATAAGGCCAAGCATTTACTTTTGCTCCCTTTCCTCCCTTTCCCGGTGGTGGCCACTTTTTACTACCCTCACCGACACCGTGTGGCCACCCCCCGGCCATTCATCTTGGCGCCGAGCGAAAGGGGTTACCGCAGGCAGGGAGTCCTTCGGGGCTTGTGACAATCCTTCTTTTACGACTGCCGGAAGTGATTGGGTGTTGCGAGGCGGGCCACGGCCGGACCGGACCGTCGGCATCATCGGCGCGGCGGAGTAACAACACGTGTTCCTCTACCATCGATTATCGGACGGAGCCGGCCCCGGAGGCGGAGAAAGGAAAACATTTTCTTACCCCGAGGGGGGTCGTCCGAAACGGGCCATGAAGCATCAATTTCGTAATAAAAATAATCCTCTAGCGTAAACCCGGTCTCCGTTGTGGCGGCGGGGGCAGGGAAAGCGAAGCAAAAGGGTTACGAGCGGTGACGGTGACTGTGTGGTGGTCACTTCTTCCGGCCGGACTGTGAAGTCCGTGGCCAAGAATCTCCGGTCTAGGATCTCGTCTCCGGCTCCGGATCTCGTCGTAAAACGCCGGCTTTATGTGCTGACCGTGGCGTGGCGTTTTTGTTTTCTTTTTCTGCCGCTTCGAATGGCATAAAAACTGGACCACCATTTACAATCATCATCATCACCACCGCTCCTCTTCGGCCTTTCCGCCCTGCGCCAGACTACACCTCATCCATCTTACCGGAGGCTACGACAAAACATAGGCACACTTTTGATGGGCGCTATCGGAGAAGCATTTTCTCAAAACCCCCATCATCACTGACGGCGGGGTGACTGTCATCGATGATTGGCTTCGGTGTGTGTGTGTGTGAGTGTGCTACTGTTTCGCTGTTGCGGTCACCCCAAAGAGTAATGAGATCATCTCACCGGAAAGCCGTCGCAGGAAGCCTCGTGACGAAAGCTAATAAAAGTTGGGATTTTATGTACTCTCGGCTCTCGGATCCGGGCGTGGCGGTACCCCGGTTCCGGGGTTAGGTTATTGGTTTATGAAAAATCTTCACCAAAACAGTGTCCACCGCGACCGAAATAAATTAAATAAAATTCTCCGGCAACGCCGAACCGAGTGGCCAAGTGGCGCTGTAAAATCACCGTCAAGATTTTATCGAACCATCCCCGAGTCCGGTTTATGTAAAGTTTGGCAAACTAGAGAGCTCTAAAACACATCGCGACACGTGTCGGGCCCGCGGCAATCCATCGCCTCGAGCGCACCCAACGTGGGAAGGATCCACAGATCTTCGTCGGCTTCGTTTGATGACGCCGCCGACCATCGAGACGAGTGTTTGTTGATTCATGGAAATTGAATGGAGTTTTAGCCTTATTTTACAACTGTATCGTATCGCGCGTTTTATGCTCCGGCAGGTTTTTATGCTACACACTCAAGGCCGGTGACGGCGTCCGGGCCTATGGTGGGGGGGACAGCAGAGTGCGCCTACATTTTCATAATTCAATTTGGAACCGGCGCGCCAGAGGCGGACAATTTTCGGTGACGTAAAAATTGGCCGAATCGGTTGATGATTTGATGATTGTTTATTGGTAATTGCATTTTCTACGTTCTGACGCTGTTTCACGCACCATCTCGCTCGCTCTCTCTCTCTCTCTTACTCGCTTTCGATTAACCAGGCCCCCGGGGGGGGGCGTTGGGCAATTTTGTTTCACATTTTTATGCCTTTTTATCATCGCAAATCCATTCGTGGCGGTGGCCACTGGAACAGTAAACACTGAAACTGATCACACCGTCGTCATCGCCGTGAAAGGTAAAAGTTTTATCACCCATCGTAAATCGCAGAAAGGACCTCTGCGCTTCTCGGGGCTAGCGGGAGACACTCAATATCGGGCTTATCGCACGTGGCGGGCGGTACGGGGCGTGTGTTTGTGGCCAACTTTACAGCGCACAAAGCGCTACAGTGCTACATTGTAGTGCACATAGCGCAGCATAAACAAGGTAAGCACCCAGTTATTGCGCCACTCGCGCGACACACGTGGTGATAGATAAGCGGTTTATGCGCAATTCGATTCCTCAGCATGGCCGGACGACGGTGGCCATCGATTGTGGCCCATCGGGTATAAAACTTTAAACTAGCTCAACGGCCACTTTAAACTCGTCCGCAGCGGACCCGGGCGCTTGCTCGCAAAAAAAAACCTCCAAAATGCGAGGCACGTGCTGAACGGGAAACGTTTATGAACGCTCCAGTTAAACTGGCTACTTTCGCTAAGCGCTGGCATTAAAATTTCCAAACCCCTTTCCCGGGGCCCGGGACGTTGGCCTTCCCCGCGGGGGGGGTGGTGCGCTTAGCGAGCCCAGGGAGCCCGTTTCGACCGTCCCTTCCATGATGCTGCTGCTGCTACTGGGGAGTCAAGACGCTTTACGAAATTACTTTGCATCCGTCTTGGGTACCCAAGAAACCCAAGGCTCTGCAAGAAAGGGTGTAAGAGAGTGAGTGAGAGAGTGAATGTGTCCCGTTTAGAGTTATAGCCCCCGGACCTGCCCCCGGGCTGACTGAGGCAGAAAAAGTAATCAAATAAAAGAAGATAAACGATGTTGCGCTCTCCCCGGCAAAGCCCTACTACAACATGACGTGTCGGACTGCCGGGCCCGGCTTGGCCCGGCCTGGATCACTTCTAGCGGGGGGGGAGGGGGGTGGAAGAACTACTACCACTACGCCAGCTGTCTACGTGATCCACTCCGTTTCCGGCCCGATCCAATGAGTAGTGGTGCTGGGCCTAGAGCCGGTCTCGAATCCCCGCTCCATTACCATACGGAGGAGGACGGCTCCTGCCGGTGCCATTTGGGAAAACCAAGGAGACGCTGCCACGCTGGCGGGGGCAGTGGGACAGTTTCGACGAGTTTTCGGCACATCCCAGCAGGCCCGAAGACGATGACGACGACGACGACGACGATGAGGAGCGCCGAGCGTGTAATATTGGATGGAAGATAAATTAAAGATATGTAATTCCTACGGTTTCCTCCACGTAATCGGCCCCGGCCCCGACCCGGCCCGGATAGGCGACAGGAAGTTTCCGGTCCGGACCGTCCCGGCGGGGAGCAGCAGGACCGGCCCGGAACCGGAAGGATGGCCCGGATGGAGCGTCTTCGCAAAAGCCCACAAGTGCCGCAGGATCGTTTGCGCGTGCAACGGATAACGAATGGTTCGCCTGAAGGTCGGCTCCCGGAAGGCTCTTTATCTATCTTCGTCGCTCGCGCGTGTGTGTGTGTGTGTGTGCGCACAAGGCCAATACACACCACGAAACTTGCCTGCTTGCCATCCGGCCGAATTTATGCGATCGAGCATTATCTCCGTTCCAATAAACTCCGAGCACCGGAGCACCGCACGTGTCGGTATGTGTCCGTACGGGATAAACAGCAGCAGAACAGTGTGTGGTAATTGTGTGCACGCACTCCACGTGTGTGTATTTGTGCCCCCCCAACCTACCACTCCATTCCACGAACCTCGGCTGCTGGCTGTGTCAACCATTAATTTGTTCAATCCTTTTAATACGACTTGTTATCCACGTCCACGTCCCGGTGTATATCCTTCCCCGGGCCCGGTTGTCGGTATCAAAAAATGGCCCTGGTAAGGAATTTAATTTACCTCCCACAAAAACCCACCCAGGGAACAGCTCACCCGGAACCAGGATGATCGCCGATTTGGTAGAGTGCCGGTCTTATCACGTCGAACATTCGCCCCCCGGGGGGGATTTTCGGGGGGCGAACACACGCGCGCCCTCTATCGGAAGTTTTTCTGGTTTCGGCGCGTATAACCTTCGGAGTTCGGAAATTACTTCGGGAAGCCAGATCGGTAATGATTGTGTAGCAATGGAGTTCGATTGGAAGGACTTTGGGGTCCGTTTTCCAAACGGTCCTGGCGTTGGTTTAATGAGCGGCCCAGCGTTTGGGATGGTTGAAATCCGCCTCCCTTGTTTTAAGTGTTTCCACCGAACACGACGGGGTCCTACGGTCCTAATTGCTGCTGCAATTACATTCCAATCAGTCGACGGGCTCATTACACGGCCGGGAGTAGCGGCTAAAAGTGAAGTAAATTTACGGTGTAACTATATCTCGGGTCTCCCCGACCGGTCGGTCGGTAATGATTGAAATTACAGCAATTTACTTCTTTTCAGGTGGTGCCCGGTGGTGTAACGGCCACCGCTACTACTACGATGCGCGTCACACAAATGGGAGTTGTCAATTTTGTCAAGCTTTTTTCGAATAAAATCCGCGGCCAGCGTCAGCGAGTTTCGTCCTTAACCGATGACAAGGACCAAGGCCGGAACCACTGGACGGTTGCTACATTCCGAACAACGGAAAAAAAATGAGTCGAACTACTAAAAACCCGCACACTAAGAACCCAACGCAAATGAAGCGACCCACCGACAGCCCCGGGCGTGGAAAAGTTTCATTTACTTTCAATTAATTTATCGCCATCGGCCCCGGCGACCGGGGACAATCAGCCGGGGTCCGCATGCACACACACACACACACAGGGCATCGACACGGTCCAGGGACAAAGGTCCAGTTTCCAACGTTTTGTGCACCCGCTTCCCGCTGCCTATTGAGAGCCGATATTGCGCTGCGGTTGCCTAGCCTGACCCGATTCGAACAGGACGACGCAGGACACGGTCGCTCTCTCGCTCTCTCTCTCAGGCAAACACACAGAGCGGGGCACTCCGGGGCACAGCTGGGCTCCCGATTTCCCGAGCGAGGCTCTTTGCTAAAATTAATACCTGGGAAAAGACAGAATGGCCTGCCACACGGTGGCCACCTCCCTGCAGGTGGACGGCGCAGATTCATAAAAACGAGGCGAGGTGCAAAATAAAAACCGAAACTGTGACATAAAAACCCTGACACCGGGGCATCGGCCGTTTTCCAGCCACGCCACGAGCGGAAAACGCGATACACATTTTCATTAAATCGCTCGCGGTTTTCCCGGGTCACCCATGGTAACCGCTCCGCTCCCTGCTCAGGGCCCCCCTCAGGCCATCCGCCATGGCGTGCGCATAAAAACGGAATAAACGATAACGGCCCAAAAAATGAAACGAGAAAATGACCACCACAAGGGACGGGAACCGGGGCGGTGGGGACTGTCGATGGATCGTCCACCCGTGGTCCTTCTGCTCGGCTCCTGTGTGTCACCTTAGGTCACGTAGACACACCCCAGCACACCGGTTGCCATGGTCACCGCTCGGCACACAAAGGATCTGCTGCCTTTCGAACCGAAGATGAGCCACAGCGGGTCGTCCATCATGCACTGCGGAAGGATACGGAAGTAATTGCACGGCCGACGGTGTGGTCCCCCTGGGTGGGCCCCTTTTCGGCTCTCTCTCTCTCTGTCTATCGATTGTATATTGCACCGCCCCGACGGTCTTCGCGGTTAGCCGTTGCTACGCGACGGCTCCTGGCTACTGAGATCCGCAGGTGAACCGGTTCCGCCGGGCAACCGGTTCGCAACCGGTGATAAGAATTAAATATGGAGCGAAGCGCATATTTCCGTGCGCCGTTCGATGGCCAGACCACGAAAAAACACGAGTTCCTTTTATTTTATGCAAAACCCACCGGAAGAAGATGCCAAGGGACGACGACGTCACACGTCCCCAGTTTCCGGGCGTCAGCGGCGGCACTCTTTCCAATTAATTTCTTTTAAACTGTGCGCCCCCAACCGGCGCGCCATTTTTCTAATTTCAGGATTGTTCCGAACATTCCAAACTAATTGCCAAGCACGTGTGTGTGTGTGTGTGTGTGTTAACATAAACCGGGCGGACGAAAAAAGGTTAGAAGGATAACAACCCCCGGGGTCGGGTCGGAGCATGGATTTCCGGGATGCTTCCGGCTTCATTTTTAAATCGATAAAATTTACATATGCTCCGGGGGTGGAAACAATCGGTAAGCGCACATACACACACACACACGTGCGGCTGGTTCGGTGTGATAACGTGCGGCTGATGGGCCGGGAATGGTGCGACATTAATGTTAAGGGTGCCCGTTGCCTTGTTTTCGGGAAGAAATTGCCGAACCCCCGAACAGCCACCGGGGGAAGAGTTAACGTGTTAATTTCGGCCCCATTTAGCCCGGGGCCCCCCCAGCGCCCGGCACATAACGAGAAGTGTTACAACGGTTCCCCAGCCCCCTCATAGCCCTAACGAGACACCACCGAACGCTCGTGCCACCATTTTTAAGCCTTTTTACAAATTCATATTAAACTCTGGCACAGTCGGCCACCTCCCTCGGCCCGGGCATGTGTGTGGCATGTTTTCTACGTCATTTCACATTCATTGCTTTCGAAGGACCGTGTTTTTTTGCTGGCTGGCGAGGCTCCCGATCCGCCGCTCGGAAGGGTTCTATGGATCCGGCCCGGGAGATGAGCGAGAATTTGATGAACTATGGTGCGCCTCACAGAACAAACGAACGTTCAGTCAATGGGGCAGCCAAAAACGTACTCTCTGTGGGGCTCTGTTCGCCTCTTTACGACCAACGCATAAACTGGCCGGCTGTGCCGTGCAAATAAAATGGCAGTACAGTCAGTGGTGAGGTGCTAAATAAAATCACTTCCCAACGACACTCACGAACAATACGTTTTCCCGGTGGCGAACCGGCGAAAAACTCGGACATCTTTTACAAATCACTTCAAACGGAACGGAACGGAACGTGAAGTGCCGAGTGCAGCCTCGTGCAGCCACTTCTTTAACCCGCATAAAGACGCCGGGGTCCCGGCCCGTCTTTTGCAGCCTTCGTTTGCTGGGTTGTTTTTCCGCCGTCCACCCTCAAACCTCGACGGATGCTTTCGACCCCATCAAAGGGCAGTCAATCCATTCTCGGCGGCTGCAGATGCAGGCAGTGGCAGCAATCGGGCTGAGCTGGGCCTGGGTCGAGATTGCTGGAGCGCATAAAAACTTTATGCTACACTCATATCAAAGCCGCGCCAAGCGCCAAGCGAAATGGATCATTTTACTTTTTACTTCTCTCTGCTCGCTTTCTTTGGCTCCCACTTGGCAGCACAGCGGCACACACAAAAACCCGAGAACCGGGCCGCCAGGAAGCGCACCACGCTGGCCCCCCGTGTGTGTGTGAAGAAGGAGCAAAATTTGCGATAAGTCGGAGCCAGGATGACTTCCCGCACCGCAGCCACTGCCGAGCGACTTGCCGAGTTTTACGAGCCTGGGCAGATGGGATGGCCACACCGTAGGAGAAGGAAGGTGTGGAGCGGAGGTTCGAGTGCGGCTTAACAGGCAACCCGCAGCAGCCAACCTATGATCCGGCGGGGTGCTACTGCTTCATAAACCGTCCCACTGGAATGGTAATGATTTTTACTCCCAACTCAACAACTCAACTTCTGATCGCCGCACGGCGGCGCACATAAAATGGTTCGACGACATAAAAGTGTGTTCGAGGACCAAAAGCAAAAAAAAAACCGAGTCATAAGACGACTCCGGAATTGCAACATTGGAACCCTTTGACCGAGGACCCCGTGCCAGCCAGCGTTCGGGACAAACTAACTTTTAATGATTTATGGAGCGCGCGAAATGGCAACTATTTTGTGGCGTATGTCCCAGACCTGGTTGCCGCAGTGTGTCTCTCTCCGTTTTTGGTCACTACGAACCGAGCAGACTGCCCACCGTGCGAGCTGAGAGCTCTTTCTAATCCCCGCCACAATTCCACGACCGGCCAAGTATGTAAACGGTAGATAAACCCATCGCTCTCTACTGGCCTATTTAGTCCCGGGCCCGGTCCGGTCTGGCTGCACTGCCCTCGATCACGCAACTGGGCGCAGCGATCGACCCAACAGGGCCGAGCCCAACCATGCAAGATGATCCCGAAGGTACGCAGCAGGATTAGGGCACCTTTTTCCCTGACGCACCGAGGTCGCCGGTTACGGTACGCAGCAACCTGCCCGCCGCACGGCATTCGAATGATGATGGCGTTGCCGGGTGGCTGGTGCGGGGTGGCGGTGGCCGGAAGGTCGTCGGGCCGGCAATGCCGGCGCTATCGCGCTTACACAGTTGGCTACTCTTCCCCGATGTAAATGTAAATCAGCCACCATTACCCCGTTTACGAGCGTTTAAGATTTTATGGCTCGGCAAATTTATGTCCTTCCCGGCCATGGGGTGTGGCGGTGTTTTTTTTTGGCACTGTTGCAATGGCTTTCCATTTCCGACTTGGCCCCGGCTTCCGCTTGGCGCTCCGGTGTGGCTTCCGGCACGCCGGCGGATGGTGGCTTTCGTAAGGCCCCGCTCCGGGGGCTCCGGGAACGCACCGAACCACACCACCGGAGAGAGAGAGAGAGAGAAAAAAGGGAGCATGAAAAGGGTAGTAATACCTCGGAGGGCGAATAAAAATCGCACACGCTTACGCACATTTGAATGTAATTGAGATTTGTGAGCTTCCGGGCCAGGGCGGCCCTTTGCCCATGAACCCTTTTTTTACACGGACGAACAACACGGGCAAGCAACAGGAGCACGGGGAGGGCACCAGGACCGGATTATGGACAGGATTTTGCACCGCAGCAATCGATGGGGTCGTGCCGCGCCCCGATGATAGAGGCCCCTTGGCTCTTCGGAGAGCTTCGGAGTTACGGAGTGAAATTAGCATACTGATTGGCCGTCGACTACCTCCAGCACGGGCATCCTGCGTCCGATTGGCAATTTAAAAGTCGGCCAATTGCTCGGTGACTCACTGCGAACGCTCATTAAGCCCGATTTGTTTTTATTTTTTAAGTTCCAAAATTCGGTGACACTTTCTAGTTGGTTCGGGGCTTTCCAGACTCCGAACGGCAACCGGTAACAGCGTAATTAATTGAACCACACTCCAGGCACAACCATCACAGGCCGTAAGAAGTCCTTCAAGATCCCGGTCCACCGGTTTCTATTATCTTTCGCGTAATGTCAGTGTGAAGTGCGTCGCTGGGCTGAGAGACGCAAACCTGGATGAAAACCCATCACAGGTCCCGGGTCGGGCCATCGATTAGCTAACGCTTTCTCTTCCATCAATATTTGCTAACCTCTCTGTCTCTCTCTCTCTGTCGGTGGTGCCATAAAAAAATTATCCCATTATCAGAGCCCACGGGACAGGATAGCAGCAGCTTGGAGAAGAAAAAAACGGCATAACACTCCGATGGCTGCGCTGCCGTGTTGTCGATCACGAATCGTGCAGGAGACGGCCGCCTGTTGACTCACCCGCTCCGTCCCGCTCCGGAGTCAGGTCGGTTCCGCGCGGCCGGCTGTGTCGCGCTTTCACTTTTAATTAAGTTAATGGTACTAATGAAATTAAATTTAATTAATCGTCCATTTCACAGGGCTCCGGACGAGATGCACTTGGCCGCATAGATCGCGGTGCGGTGCGGTACGGTGCGGGTGGTGCGCGCCATCGTTTGACACAATGACAGCCCCGAGGGTGTCCCTCCTTCCCGGGCCCTCCCCGATAAGAGCCCGCCCGGGACCTCGGCGCATCTCGTCGGCGTCGGCATCGGGAGAGATAAATTATGGCGCTGGTTCTCCTTGGCTCTGCCCGGGACGAAAGGACATTACGCCGACGGGATTGCAATAAAATCAATCAAACGATGAAACACACATTCGACTCCGCAGCACCGGGAGTCCCATCCCATTTGTTACGGTGCGTCAACTTGACAAACTCCTCGAAATCTATCTCCGCAGGAACCGAACCGAACAGCTCGGGAACGGGAGCCGTCTCACTGCCGATGGATGGGCCGATTCTGACGGTTCCGGAATTGGGGCTGGAATTGATTGCACCATGGCGAAAGAATTGCGCCCATTTGCCACTGAGCGCCAGGTTCCAGCGAGCCGTTCAGACCGGTGCAGACGTCCGGAACTGCTCCGGTTTGCCTCGGAATTATCGATTGCACCACTAATTCCTACTCCTATTTCGCACGGGTTCGCTGATCCGCCGCACGCTAACAGAGATCGATCGGGTGAGTTTAATTAACTTCCCGACGCGGACCCCAGGTTCGGTGCGTTCGCGATGTGTCATCCGGTGATCAGCGAGTCAGGCGTTGGCCCGACCGAATCTATTCAATTACTTTGCTTGGGGAAAAAATCGAATTCATTATAAAGAGTTGAGAGAGGAAGCGAACGAAACAATCCTTTTGCCGGGCGTCCCGAGGGAAATCCGGAAGACGGTGTTCTGGGCGCTTAAGTGTTTAACCCGCATTTCCCGCTTTCCGACCGACCGGAACCCGGGACCCGAGATCTGCGGGATCCATCTTCGAGGAAACCCCGAGAACCCGAAAGCGAAAGTGATTAATATTCCCGTTCGGCCGATCGGCAATCACCGAGATTACCGAGTTCGGCGAAGTCCTTCCACGAATCCCGAAATCCGGTTTGGGGCCCTTGCGTTTTCGGGGATCGATGGGCCGTCACCGAGTTTCCTGCACACCCCGAAACCCGATCCCCGCACCATCGCCAACCAGACCACCGCCATTTTTCTGGCAGAGATCTCGTCCAAGCCTTTAGCCAAGAACCCGGCTTCGGTTCGTCCGGCGTGGCGTGCGTGTATTGATTTTTGGCGTTCGTGTTTCTGTGTGTGTGTTGGTCAGTTACAGAACTAGAAGCTCCGACTTTCCCTACGGGATGGACTATCGGAAAATAGACAGGGTCGCCGAATTCCGGGAAGGATCCACACACAACGCAATCCGTTTGCCGGGGCCCGGAAATGGACGCAAATATCGACGCAGCTGGGGCAGCGATGATGATGATGTTGAAGACGCGCGGAGGGTGCGCGGGTATTGCGCAGCAACACGCTCCTGCGGCTGCCACCGCCCGAGGGATATTCATCCATTCGACCTGCAGCAGAACAGGGCTCCGTTGGACCGAGAGTGTCCACTACTTGGCCAAGTAAAACAAGTGCCAGGTGAGGATTTTTCAGCCTTTCAGAATGCACCCCGATTGCAGCGTTTGTGTGAGTTCTGCCGAAGAACCCAGCAACCTTTTCCGGGGCCACTTCCGGGCATAGGACAGAGAGCAAATGAAATGCCTAAGATTCCAGCCCCGCAGCGTCCGAATCCGGAACCGAAACCGAAGGGTGGCCTCCCTCGGTGGGTGTCGCTTTGTGTGGGGCCCCGCGGGGGGTGCCAGAACCCCACGGCAAACAACTTTGTCGGACATTGTTGCGTTGCAGTGCGGTCGGCAAGTTTACAGCATAAACGACGACGAAAAACGACGACGCAATTGATTCACCCTTCTCGATGGCCGAAGCCGAAATCGGCACGCACACACTGCGGCGGCACAGTAACTACGGCCGGGACCGCACCACTACAACCGAGCCTAAGGAGACCTACCGTGGCTAAAGCAACAGGGGCACGATATATACAGGGATCTAGGGATCGAATCCCTTGTCCCGCTGGCGGCGCTAGGATTCTGGAAACTTTCGAGAACATCGTCGTCGTCGTTCCCGTGTTGATGGCTATCGGGCGAACATCGGTCCGCCCGGGGGGGGAGAACTGACTGGGAGGACAAAGAAACGTAACCAGAGTCCTGGTCCTGGCGCACGCACACACTAGCAGAGGCGCGCCTCGAGCAGGTGATTCACTGGACGCATAATCAAATCGCATCAGAAATTTCATAATAATAAAAATAAAACGCAATACACCGGAATAATGGAGTCGCGCGGAACGGGAACACATTCTTTCAGTCCCTCTCCCTCCCTCGTAAGTCCCTCGCAACGTAACTGCGTCATCCGGTGGGACAAAGACAACGCACACCACAACACACTGCACCATGGAGGGGATTTAAATCTCTCATCCCTCCCACCGATCCCGATTTGCGATGCAAAGGAAAGAACCGGACGAAAAAGGATGAAAGGATGATCACTTTCCTCTTCTTGTTCCGGACCGAGAAAAAGAAAGGGACACGCGGGCTAGAGTCAATCGAATGGAAGAATTACGATAAGCACACGGCACACGGTATGTAGGCAAAGCAGATAACTCGGCCGAGCACGCATCATCATCAGGCATCAGGTTTGGGACCGAAGATGCCGAGAGGCCATTTACTTTACAGGTTTTCCAGCTTCAAACCCTTTCCGCGGGTCCTGGTTGTCGGAGGCGTAGTGTCAACCACCGAGACAACCAATCATCGTTGCCACGCCACGGGTTTTGATGAGCCCGCGTAACCCGGGATCACCTCACACATCACAGGATTGTTGCAGTCTCACGGGCCGGGCCTCCAGTCTGATAAGACCCCCAGCATTAATGGCGATGGCGGCTCTTGCATGAATAATGCTCCTTCCCAAATGGGCGCGATGATTGCGCACTCTGGAGCCGCCCCATCGACGCCATTATCGCCCGGTAATCTGTGGATTCCATAATTCACTTCTTCGCTTCCGAGCCGCTTCGCGTGTTTGCGAAGCGTTTAAATTCGTCAACAAAAATGGTAAATTAATCAAAGCGCAGCACACACACGTTTTTGAGGTGCGGGGTTTTGGCAAAGATGTGTAAACAACAACGTCTTATCGATGACACAGAGTCGCGTGTGGCGTTATCAATGGCAGCGATTGTTCCGAAAGAAAGAATCAGAAAGACGTCAGAAGTTGCTGTTTGTTTGCGGTTTTGAGCGCTTATCAGCGCGACACCGGGCTCAAGGACGTTTATTTTCGGCGAAAAAATACGTCCGTCAGGTCCGTCTTAGTTTCGCCCATCGAACGATGGGCCCAAACCTGGTAACTTTAATAGCTTCCCAACACACCCGAACTGGATGTGTGTTGTGTGTCCGTCTCCCGAAAGGGACGACACGGTCAAGGGGCCCGCGGACAGCACTCGAGGTGGAACCGGCACAAGTGGCCGAGATACAAATCTTTCTCTCTCCTCGGTCGCCAAGCCAATTTAAGCGGCCGGGACCTTCGTCTTCGTCGGGTCGGGTCGGGGGATCATTACGATGTTGCACGTTTTCAACGCAGGGAGAAGATTGCCTCCACCCGGGGCGCACCCCCTCGCACACACACACACACACGTACACGTGATCAGCGATCACCGAGCAGCATCGCATCCAATTTCAGGTTGCTCCTCGTCGTGCGCTCGTGAAGCTCTGCTCGCTGCGCGGACCCCTTTACGTTCCGTTTACGTTTTTAACAACAACAACCACCACAGCGGGGCGAGTCACCGCCCCGCCACCGCCACCACCAGCACCAAATCTGGCCCAGGCCAGGTATAAACGAATAATAAAAAGTCGTAAACGTGATCAAGGTATAACATAAATTAAGGGCCACAGCAGCAGAAACACACAAAAAAACGGCTCTCTGTTGCGACTCTGGCGACTCTGGCGAGGCGAGGCCGGTGCACGACTCACGGCACCGCCACCACCACCATCCCGATCACCGCCGAGGCAGGCAGCTCTCGGCAACAGAACGACACAACATACTCTGTGTGGCAACATTAACAAGGAACCGAGCCCCGAGTTGTTGGGTGTTGTGTGGGGAGGCGCGGAGAGAAGATACGATAAACAGAAGCCAACATCACACACACACGCCAGCAGCATCGGTCAGCCAGCCAGCCGGGCCAGCCGGGCGCAGCATCATAATCATAAGCACACACACACGCGGAGCGCAGCATAAAAGGCCGAGGAAACGAACCGGGCCGGACCGGACCGGGCGAAGAAGCAGAAATGGGAAAACTAATTTCAAAACATAAATCAGCTGATTTAATTGTAACCCCAAACCGCAGAGCCCGGACCTCTCTCTCTCTCTCTCTCTGCCTCTGTGTCTGTCTCTCGCTTCTCGTTTTCGTTTTTCCGCACCCGGGAGACGGCAGACGGACGGTGGACGGTGTGTGGGGACCGAACAAATGGCCGATCGCACGTGATCGGACGTGGTGATCGTGAGCCTCCCTCCCGTGCTCCTTCCCGGCCCCACCTCGACCCCTCCACTCACGCCGCGGGTAAATGGAACCGTATCGAAAACGCGACGGGGCGTCCGGAGCCCCGCCGCGACGGGGGCCGATGGTTTCTGGTTACCGGTTGTGGCAGCATAATGCTGCTACCTCATTTTCAGGCCCCGTCGTCGGCCAGGCCTAGTGTGGGCCCCTTTTGGAGACTTGTCTTACCCATCGCGGCGACCGAACGGGCCTTTCTCCCTCGGTCGGTCTGTGGCCTGTGTGATCTACTCGCCTCTTTGGTCTCGCCACAAGAAATGTGCTGCTTTCTGCGACCGGCGCCCGGCCGCCGCAACATAAGTTCAATCACTTGCGGAAATGACTCGTCCACAAAGCCCACGGGGCCACCAAAGAGAGCCAGGAGGGAAGTCCGACAAACCGACCAAAAAGCACGGCAGCAGCAGCGAAAGATTAGAGAAATACAAGCTGCTCGAGGCTGCTGCAACACTTTTTAACAAGTTTGGCTCCATATTTGCGCACACCGCGGCCGAAGCGAACGAGGCGGGGTCTGCGTGGCTCCACACCGGCTCCAGGAGCAGCAGCAGCAGTAGCAGGGCTTTTATTAGCATGTCTTCATGGAGCATGTGTTTCCTGTCTCGCTCTCTCCCGGTGTCTCCCGGAGATTTTTTTTTGTCTTGGCACGGAACATGGTCACGACGGTGCTCAAGCTCTTGCCAACTCGCAAGGATGGGCTAATAAGTGTCGAAGCTAAACTGAAGTCGACTTTAATTGAGGCATTTAATGCTTAGAGACCACAACTAGGAAATTGACTGAAAATTTCCCTTTTAGAGTTAATTTTGATTTGTGGTTTGTGTGCATTTTGAATGTCCAAGATGCATTTCTAGGCATGCTCCTAGTGGAACTGATGTTTCGTATAGAATATATGGCAACCCTGCAAAGGAGCAGGCAGCACAACCCTGCGACACTGACAGCTCCCAAACCATAACAAAACATAGCACAAAAAACCCACAAAAGCGATAAAGAAAAAAAATAAAAAAAAAAGTAATGACACTCGACATACTCTGACAAACATTTATTGAACTTCACAGACCCCGATTTTGCTGGGTAATCATATAGAATGATCCTGTTTTGTTGTGATCATCATTTCTGCGTCACCTTCTGTACTTTTCAATCCACCTGATACATACCGCTGGCTGCCAACTATTTTTTGCCCTCCCCAATCCGGGCCCGTCAGGGATTTTGGAGTAAGTTTTAATTGCAACAGCTCTCCATTCATCTCCACGGCCCCCCTCACAGGTTAACGGGCGTCCCGGGCCCGAGGTTGACATGCGTGTTCCGGACGATATCAACTCGATCCCGGGCGACTCGATGTCAGTGGCGTTTACTTGCTCGTCAGAGGCGTTTACAGGCAGGCGGACCAAACAAAAACTGTGATTTTCTATAATTTTTAAACAAATAATCCACCAACACAAGCAAAAGAATGCTCTGGCCTTCTGGCGGCGCGCAAATTGGAAATAGTTTGTTTTTATTCGTCCATCGACTCGGGCATCCCGTTTTAATGAATTTCTGTTTCAATATTAATAAAGAGACAAAGTTTGGCAATGGCGTCTCTTCCCACTATTCCTCCCCGCGCAGACGGAACATCCCGGATTATGATCTCCGGGCGACAAGTCCCGTCTTTCCGGGTTCGGGATCCCCGGAAAACGGGATGATTATTTGGAGAACGCGACACGGTAGCGACCGTTCGAGAGTTGAAGTTATTAGTTTGCTTAGCAAACGTCACACGGGGTGGTGCTTTTTCCGAGAAACTATTTGAGTTCCTGATTCTAATTTCATCTCCCGCACACATGTGTGTGTGTGCGTATGTGTCATCCCGTTCTCGTACGTGTCAACGTGCTGCTGCAACATTCTTTGCGCTGCGCCTGTGCGCGCCGGGCCCCGATCACCAACCCCGATGAAGGACATCTTTATATGACCATTTTCCGTGCGTCTTTTTTTTTTGCTCTCTTCACAAATCCCACACCCGGAATGCCCGGACGCAAGCAAGAAAAGCAACTTTTCTCGTCCCGACTTTTTGGGCCAGAAGTTTTTGAGTGGCGAAGTTTTCGGTTGAAGCGACCAGCGAATTGATGATCCTTACGAAGGGCACCCCAAGGCACCCGGGTCTTTGGACGCGCGGAGCGCGCGAGAAAGGAGTGAATTCCTTTTGTTGAATTTAGGGACTTGATAGAAAAAGTCATTAATTATGTCGTTTTGCTTTGCTGGGAAGGATTGAGCGCCGGAACCCGCCGGTCGTCGGCTCGGCTTCGACGGCTTCTCGTAATCTCGGGCTGGGCGCCGAGAGATGGCCGGCGAGATTGTCCGGCGGTTTTTCTTACCACCGCTGGGTGCCGGTAAAGGGAGGGCCCGTGTTTTCCATCAGCACGGGCGCGGCGGGGCAAAAACTCTTGAAGCCATCGGCGTCCGGAGTGCGCTCGGATTGATGGCGAAGAGCCTAATGATTTTCTGGGTGAAGTTCCAAAGTCCTGGTTGCTCGGTGCCCGGTCCAGTTTGATGGGAGAACTTCAGCTGCTGGCTGGCTGGCGTGACGATGAAAAATGATTTGAGACACCAGGTCCGGACCTGGACACGGTTCCTGGCAGGACGCACGCTCGCTCTCTTTCTCCCTCTCTCCATCAGAACCGAACTCCTTCGCCAGATGACACACGAGATGGTGTGTTTTTGCGGGTTTTGGCCCGGCTTTTAATTGTTTGCTCTGAGAAATTGACAGATGTGTAGCAGCTCTCTGACAGCTGATCGTTACCTAAAATAAATGTTTTGATGCTCGCACGCAAACGGACTCGGACTCGTCGGAAATGAACTGCCTCCTGCTCGGTCCGGTCCGGGTCCGATTTTCCTTTTTCTTCGCGTGCCATTCCGCGTGCTTCGATCGGGTAGCCGGGTGCCGCCGATTTTCGGCCAGGCTTCCCTCCCGGGGGGAAGATTAATGAACTCGCACCGAATCCAATTTTCGATCCGTGGCAAAACAGGACATTTGCCGGCCGATGACGGCGACGGAAGGACCAAAAACGCAAAACCCCAAACGAACAAACGGTAGCCACACGCAATCGGCCCAGTTAAGCTGAGCGAATTTCGGAAAGAGTTGTTAATGGTCGACAACGGCAAGATGATGTTGGGGCGGCGGCGCAATCGTTTGGCCACAGGCTTGCGGGTTGTGGGTGAGTCAACTACCCTCCAGTGTGGTGCTCTGCTGTGGAACAAGAGCATCGGTCTGAAGGGTTCCTTCTTTGGCCCGATCACCACCGTAAAGTGATGCAGTTTTCCCGAGGATTGCTTTCCTTTTCAACGGCGCAAAAGCCAGCCCGGGGAGAGACCGGAGGGTTGCCGGGGATCCAGTGCCGGTTCCGAAGTAGTCAGCTGTGAAATATTTTCCGACGTTTATTCCTTCCGCTTGTCCCACTGAGAGAACGGTCCCCAAAGGAGCCGGATGCACGGACACACGCCACTGGACCCTCTCCTCGGAGGGATCGGTGTTGTTTTCGCTTCTTCGTTTGCGGACCAATCCGCCACGCCGGACGGACGACGGAATTGGACCGGTTTGCAAAGGCTAGAAGGGTCTCAGCGGGTCTCACAGGGCCTCCCTGACGCGTAGTGGAAAGTTACGTTAGTCGTCCTGGCCGCCTGAGCTCCAGCCCAAACTGGCAACCAGCGTACACACAGCAAGACAAATAAATTTTAATGTCACGGTCATAATGTGAGAATTTCCTCATCTGTGCAAGACGACCGAGAACGACGACGACCGCGACGACGACGACGACGACGAAGGCTCATCAACCGTTCCCGTGGCCAAACGTCGTGCGAAGGACGGATCCACCCTGCCGGGCAGGCCAAAAAGGAAACGAGGATGGGCACCCAAAACAGCCTAACAAACTCCGGCAGGGAAGGGTCTCCAAGAAGTCATCAACCAAACGGCCGCCCCCCTCCCCCCCGTCCCGTCGCATCCCGCGGTGGGTGTGTTGCCCGAAAACGAACGGATTTTCCATTTTCCTTCCCAGCGAACCACAACCCACAACGCCGAACGCCGGGGACGCCGTACGTGGAACAACAACATTTCATAATTCAAAAATGAAAAATGAGATAATAAATTCAATTTGTACGCCATTTTCTACGCCGGGCCCGTGCGGGCCCGGGTTCGGTTATTTTTCTCCGGCTTTCTTCCTTTCGGCTGCCGGATGCTAGTTTTGGTTGCGAGAAGGCGCGACCCCCTCCCGGTCTCCGGCTCCCACCGGCTGGCACCGTTTCTAGGCGCACCAGGCGACTTCATTATTCGGAAAACCGTCGGCCGAAACGACGCGTTAAAGGCGACAAAACGCGCGACGCTTCAAGACGCACTCGGGTCGGCCCGAAACAGGTGCAGCGAATTACTCGAATATGTCATACACACACACGGACGGATGGAAAACCCTGCCTGCCACGAAGCCCCGGGTGGAAACTGGAATAAATCAACCACGCGAAGGATAAGGCGCGCCGAGGGAACCGAGAGTCCAAGGAGAGTGGATAAGTGCTCAGGCCCGGCACCGGGGTGCACCATTCTTCAGACGCGAACGCCCCGGGGACCTTCTCCCAAATAAATTCATTGAAACAGCATTAATCTTGCCCGTCGCGAGTCGTCGAGTGCCGCCATTCATGGGCCGCGGCGGCTATTTTTGACGTCGGTGGCGCACTTTACCCAAATTAGACGGCACTTCCACCGAATTATGATGCGCTAATGATGCGCTGGAAGTGCATCGCCGGCAGGGAATGTTGTGTTGCATTTTGTTTTTTACCGTTACCGGTTGCGAAGAACTGTTGGGCCGTGTGGTCTGTTCAGTTTGGACCGGTAAAAATGCTGTTACCAATTAAGGCTCTAATTGACGTCTCAGACCATGAAGTGGTCACAACAGTTTTAGTTGCGATTATAGCACTTCAAGCTCATAATATCGTCGAGCGCAAATGAGATGTAGCGTAAAATAAGAATCGGAAAACGTCTATTTCGTAACTTGTTTAGACAACCCACAACGGGCAATGGGTTCTAGATCCCAGCAACCATGCGTTCGATCAACACTTGCCGCCCGAAGAAAATCAATTAGCCGTCTGTTTCCATAGCGATCCGGAGGAGATGGGTTGTTTACAGCCTTCCTGTTGCCAGTTCTTTACGCCATCCGTAAAGATTTCCAAACTTTCCAAAATGCACTTACAATCTAACCGTGGGGATCCGTGTCTACGTTCAAATACGTTTCAACGGACCAAGCGAACTCTTTCTCTCTCCTTCTTCTCATCGTATCGGTCTGGGCCACGCGAGACACATGACACGATGCTGTCTTCATGATTAAAATCGAATTAAAAGCGAAGCTTCGCTTATCAACTCACCACGGCGGCGGCGGCCAAGTTGAGAACCAACCGAAAGCCATCTGGTTTATAGCAAAATGTCGCGCAGAAAATCCCCTATGCCCGCGAGTGTGCGTTTGAGTGGAGATAAGCACGACAGGCTCCCGGTGGAAAAGGTTCTACGGAAAGAAGGGTCTTCCCTATAAATCCTTTCGGAGGAAGCAGAAAGTCAAAACAACCATCAGCCAGCCAGCCAACGACTTTACCGGCTTTTCCCCGAATTTTCCCTGCTTCGGCAATGGATCGACCGCCGACACACACACGCACACGCCAAAACACACGTCAACCGAAGGGACAACAATTTTAACACTTTCCCTTCAACGCGTGCTGCGATGCCATTTCTCAACATCATCGCGCGCTCGTGGGGCTTTAGTTGTTTAAAAATTCTGACACCACTCGGGGTGGGGAAAGACATAGTTTTCCATTCGAACGCCACCGTCAGCCGGGCAGGGCCGGGAAAAGAGGAACAATTCATCATTTCCACCAACATCGACAGCGGGCACCCATCGACGAGGGCCACAGCAGGACAGCAAGCAGTAGAAGGCCCTGTCAAATATTTCAATCCCAAATGATTGAAACCTCTCGTGCCACCGCGTACCATCCGCGATCCGCGGCTTCCGAGCAGGGAAGACGAATGGAAGAGAAAGACGGCGAAAAATCAGCGTCAGCGGCAACAACGACAAGTTTCGTTGCAGAGAAGTTTCGTCCCGCCAACACACTCGGTGCACTGATGAATGGGAAAACCCATTACTTTCAGTTTTTTCGTGCGCTCCCGCGAAAGCGGAACAGTTAGCAAACACAGCACCCCGATAAGGATGAGGAAAATTGAAGAACACATCCGACACTCCTTTCGAAAGTCACCGCCAAAGAAAAGCCATCTTCAAGCAACAAAAAGGAACAAAAAACCTCGGGTAGAGCGGCAAGCGGGGCGATTTTGGCAAGGTGCAAGGTGGCCACCGGAAGTCAAGGTGAAAGGCATCCGCCCGGGCCAGTGGACGTGGTGCTGCCATCCTCGAGCGCGGCTGGAAGTAAAAATTTCAAACGATGAATGGAAATAATGGCTCTTGACGTGGCGGCCAACGAAGATGTCGTGGTTTTTTGTCCTCTGCCTGATGATTTCCTACCCCACTCCCTCGATCCCGGGCGTTCCCGTTCGGTCCTTTTGTCCTTCGGCTGCAGTGAAGTACCACGACCGGCACCCTCGCTGTGCCCTAGCAGTTCCCTGTGTGTGGTTTGTAACGTTTCCCGTTTACTTTTTTACAATGTCGCCGCCAATGTCAAGATAAACATTCGAAATGGAGCAAAAAAAAGGAACCGTGCGTTGCGTAATGGCTGAAGTTTCATCCTGTCGACGACGACGCACGGCACTCCAAATCAACTCCTACACTGGAAGCTTCCGACCGGTGACTCCCGGTTACTGCATGACAACTTGTGGGCCAAGGGCACACACACACACACACTGACGCGCGCGTTGCAATCAATTATTAAAAATGCCCTACCGCTGCGCCATTGTTACACAATCATTCGCGAGAGAATCCTTTCCGGCGAGGATCACACGGCGCCACACATTGAAGGCGCTGCCCGGCTTTGGTTTGTCGGGCGCCGGGCGGCTCATATCCATCACCGCGGGCCAACACCACCCAACCCTCGCTGCCCCCCGTCCGAAAGCACTTTCATCGAGTGCGCGACCTCCGAAATTCGCCGAATTCGCCAGACCGGCTGCCTGCCTGTCAAGATAGGGTCATGTCATTCGGCGCAGTCTTCAGTGACAGCAGCAGCAGATTTCCCGCAGGATCGCCTGCGGGAAATCTTTCACCCGTTTCACTTGTTTTGCAGGTCAGTCCCCAGGTTTGGGCATATGTTTTCGAGCAACCTTAAAATACAACCAGCGAAACGAAACGACACGCACACGTGTGCCCTGTTTCGGGCGAAATCCGTAGCCAAATAAGAAAAAACCGGGTCACCCCGGCGAAAACGAAACGAAACGAATGGAGAATATATAATTTATCGCACACCACACCCCAAACCAAACTCACTGATGGCATCGTTCTTCATCCTCCACGTGGCAACGCGGCCGAAGACCGGCGACCGTATTGATCCGGCTTCTTCTGCGTGTGTGTGCCGCACGTGGGGACTATTTGTGCCATCTTTAGATACGGCTTAAAAGGATGAACAACGAGCTGTGCGCGAATACGAATGGCTGCTTTAATCGGGCGAGATTCCTAGAGACTCCTATCGCTGTCAGTGTCCTGCAAACCAAAGCAGACCGACGCCAGTATGTTGGGTGCATGTTGGAAATCTTACCCAGCACATTCGGTGCATAAATCATTGGCCTCCGTGGTCGCACACATTAGAGTCCACATGCACGCCACCGTGCGGTAAACTGATAATCAAGATTATGTAACCGTCGGATGGACGGACCCCGATAGTATAGTCTCCCGCCCCCCGGGCTGATAAATATCGTTCACCCCGGGGGCGGTGCGGTCCATAGGCCGGAAGTGCATCTGCAGTGCGGAGGTGCAGGGCACCTCGATGCATTGCCACACACAGTGGCACAGTGAGTGACATTAAATAATAAGCTCAACGGTGCGTTCAGCAAGACGGTCGTCGGTCGTCGTCGTATCATGTGTATCGTATTCTCGTTGCGCGCTTCACACAGCACCAGCTCGGGTGGAAACTATTTTTCCACCTTATAAAACACGAGAAACTTAGCCCCGGCCACGAGTCCAGCGTCCAGGGCGCGCACGGACGGACGGACGTGGCGACGGCGACGGCCTGGCCTCAGATTGTAACTTAACCCCACAACGCGCCGGAGTGATTCCACTTAAACCCGCCCAGCCCCGCGGGGAGGGTAGTGTAGTACCCGGCGGTTCCCCTGTTCGCTTCGGTCGCCCAGCCGGTTGGGCCCCCCATTGTTACACTTGATATCTCGACTCGACATGACTAGACAAAGTGTCTACATAAATCTATTATATTCCACATCATGCCTGACATATTCTATTCATATCTTCCTGCCGGTCCACCCGGTACTCTGCTATCCCTCCCCGCCTTTCGGAGTTGCTTCATGTCACTTCATGAACCACCACCCGAGAGTCATTCCCGGAACAGACCGCCGCCGCGAGAGCCGTGAAGCCATCGTCGTCGTCGTCGTCGTCATCTTGCCATCATCTCGAGTCGCGAGTGAAGCAAGAAGGAGAAAAAAAATTTCCGAGTTCCTCGAGCAGCGAAGGGACAAAGCATTAAAAAAAAAAATTTGCCCCACACTTCAGCGAGACGGTGGGCGACCGACGAGACACCTTCACTGGCGGCCTTCACCGCGGCGCGAAAACCCCCAGCCCGGCTCCTCGCGCGCGATAGGTTCATACGGGTTTGTGTGAAGAAACTTCTGTCGAAAAACGAGAAAAACGAGGAGCTGCGAGATGACGGCGGAGGTGAGAATTATAAACGCTAGTGAAGCCCACGAAGCTAGACTGGGCCGGCTGGGAAATGAATGAAAAATGGGGACTTTGGCAGGGACATTGCGAAAACGGCCTCGAATGGCTTCTGGGGGCGCGCGGGGCTAGCCAAACAGCCCGGCCCACGGGCTGTGCGAAATGAAAACACCCAAGTCCACCAAAATCCACCCATCCCGATGGCGCTTTCCACGAAGCACTCTAATGCAGCCTCTGCGCTGCGCTCTGCCGGATCAACTAACCAACGGGACCGACCGGGCGAGCGGTTGCATGGCAACGACACGACCACGCGATGAAGTCCGAAGAAAATGAGCACATCTCTCATATCGCCGGATGATTCCCGGCCTCGGCCTCGGCCGGCCCCGGGGACGGCAGGATAAAATCATACATCATGTTTCGGAGGACCAACGGGTTTTCTTTTTTGGTCGGCTCTTTTGGCTGGCCTTTTTTGTTGTACCATTCAACCATTTCATAAACCATCACGTCGTCGTCCTGGCGTCCATCATGCATCGCGCAAACGGCAAGCGGAGCGCGGACGGTGAAAGCGAGAATCCTTTGAAAGCGGGCTCATCTCGCCTCCGCTAGAGGGTGTCGGTGGCTGCATCAGTCGCGCGGACACTGGTCGCGGACTCGAACCAGAATTGGTCAAAACGGACTATTTTCACGGGTTCATGTTTTGTGAATTGGAACGATTGATTAGATGTATTGGAGGTTGATTTGAGCCAGTCACAAAATGGCTGTCTGTTTGACGTTTAGCAGTCTGACAGCATCTGTCAAACGGGAAGTTTTAGGTTAGGCTCTTGCACACGTGCCTACTTGGATCCAAACCGAATTCCGGGCGCTGATCGAGGGATTAAACAATTAAATCATAAAACAAACAATAAAATTTAAAAGATGATACATTTTTGTACACAGAATCTGTCAGTTGTCAGAGGACTCACTTGGTCCATAGTGACCGACCGGACGGGCGTATTAATTCTCACAAAGGTTTCACTTTCAACATTATCCAACCGGGAACCGCCGGGACGTGGCCAAGCACAGCAAAAAAAGAACGACTGGAGCTCCACAAGAGCTCCAGTGACAGTGACGCTAGTGTGCGAGCACACCCTCACCCTCTCGAGAATGTGTGTGTGTGTGGACGTAAAAGAAATCCTCGATGAAAGGAAGAAGAAAAAAAGTGTTCTGGAACGTGTGCGAGCTCTCCGGGAAGAACTCGGGTGCATCGAAAAGAACGGAACGGAGTGACGCAATGAAACGATACGTCTCGGGTATGAAATGGATCGCTCTCTTGGACGCACAGATCCCGCCGCACGTCATGATGACGGGCGCGCACCCCCCCGGGGACTGTGTGTGTTGCCGGTGCAGCAAGCAAAATACGTGTCCTGACCGGCCGGCTTAGCAGTCGGGCGGTGAAACAATGTCCCGATGCGGTGCGGGTACCACCTACGGGCTCTCGGAACAGGATCCGGTTCTGAGGGATTTGGTTCTCGCTGCCTGCTGCTGCCGTTCGTAAGTCCCCCGTGCCTCTCAGGTGCTTACTGTTTGCAGTAGCCCTTCCTGGCTGTGTGCTTTGTGTGTGTTTGTCGGATTTAGTATGCATTTTTGTTTGCGTGCTTCGTTGATGAACACACTGCACGGTGCTGGGCCGGCCGGCCGCAGGGGGCCGAAGTGTAATTAAAAGTATTGAATGTCAGATTTCCAGATAGCTTTCAATTACCCGTAATGGAACTGCACACCCGGCGCAGGAAGGACCGGAGAGCGAGCAAGGGCAGTGGGAAAATGGTTGGAAAACGCGCTGAAAAGCGGAGGGTGGAGGACTCCTGAGAGCGGCGGCGGGCAAGCCAAATGATGATGGGGTGTTTGAAAATTTTTATCCACCAAACCCGTCCTGAAGGCCAAGGGCTGCCAAAAATAGCGCACAGGGTTACAGGCAAAAGGGACCCCGTGGAACGCCCGTGACGAATGGGGTGCCCTTCAAATACACGCGACGGCGCGCGTGTGTATGGGTGAACTTGAAATTTTTCACTAGCCCCGAAAAGGGCCGGGAACTGTGCGCCGGGGTGGTTTTCGGGACAATGGCAAACTGTGAACTACTTGACGTTACTGGAACAGGAGGTGTCCGGTCTTTCCGGTGCACCCTCTCGCCCGTACCGGATGACAACAGAAGGCGGCCAGTCCCTCAGTGCGAGGCCGGAAATGACAGAATGCTGTCGAAAACCGCCGGCGACCCTAATGACAGAGTTTTAAATGGCAGCCAGGACGTTTGATCGTTTAAAGCAAACTTCCTGTCAAAGGCTGGCACGCGGTGGACGGAGAGTGTTGGGAAAATGAACCAATATTAGTTGCGAAGAGGAATTACAGGAGACCCATTAGTTGTAAGGACATTATTAGACAACTCTAGCGATTGAATCGGATTCTTGGGCGGAACGTCAAGTACACAGAAGCCGAAGTTGAACCTCCCCGCAGAAGTGACTACAAAGTAATGTCGGAGTCGGAGCACCGCAAGCGTAACCAGGATGAATAGGGAGCGTGCATCAATCTAACGAAATTGAAATAATTCCACTTCCGCTGCAACAACACCTTCCAATTAGCCAACCCAAAATAACTGCCATCAAGCGGCGGCGACGGCGGAGTTCAGACCCGAAACGTGGCGTCACCATCGTCGCACCCTCTATGCACACACACAAACTCTTATTTATGGGCACAAAATCACGCCCCACTGCAACTGAATATCGTCGTCCTCGTCCCCGTCGTCGTCGTTAGGACAGCAAAACCCACAGCGCTCCTTTGAGCACCGGTTCCCGGGACTTGTGGTGTACTTCGATATTTGAACGCTGAATGGAATGCAAACAACTTCCCAACAGACACACGCAGACACGGGGCAGGCGGTCTGCCATATTTCTTGGCTCGCACGGGAGTCGATCACATAATTAGCCCTGTTGCTAATGAGAAGATACCGCATTCCATCTCCCGACCCGGCGACGAGGAGTCCTCTCCAGAAGATGCGCGCTGAAGATCGTGTGTGTTGAGAGGATCCACCCAGCCACGCGTTTTGGTACTTCAAACTGCACATCATCTCCGCCAGCGTCATCTCCACCTAACAATGCAGGGTGAGTCCCGTCTCCTGGCGGTGGCGGGAACAGCACCAAGTCCCCCTGGGGCTAGTAACGGGCTCGGTCTCTTGCAGAGTCCTTCCCGGGTCAGCTTGTGGGCGCCACTATGGGAAAAGGCAACCTACGGGACACGTCCACGGGATATGTTTTGGACGCCGGCTTGACACGGGACCTACTACTCCACCCAAAACGAGCGACTTGTGCAAATTCCAGGTCAAATACTTCCGAATCTAAGTTTCGGGAATCTGCCGGAGAACTTCCCGTCAAGTGGCGACGGGTACACCACCGGGTACTATTCGTCCCAAAATAATGTCCGTCATCGTGACGCGGTCAGCCAGGCAGCAGCCAGGCGTAGCAACAGCAGCAGCAGCTCTCCCGGTGTGCACGGGGAGGTCCTACACTTTCAGTTTTAATTAGAACCACAACGCTCCTCCAGTGCTCACACCAGAGTGTGCTGATGGAGGTCGATGATGATGAGTGCTGCCAGTCCCACTACCGCTGCTGCTACCGGGCATACCAAACGTGGCGTTCACCGTACTTAGCTAATTATAATCTCCTCGCCCAGCAGCAGCAGCAGCAGTAGTTGGCAACGCTACCGCCGGTTTGCGGTGTGATGGGTTTTTCGCGTTGTAAAATAAGCAGGATTAAAACAAAAAAGGAAGACTCTCCACCTCGTCCGCCCATCCGTCCGTCCCACTCGCTCGCTCGCTCGCTCGCGTTGGTGGGATGATACATCATTCACATCCTTTTCACAAGCGTTACAGGAACCCGGCTCGGCCCGGTTCGTTATGCAACGCAACGGCTGACGGGCTCTCCGGGTCTGATCCTTTCATCATCCCAGCGGCGGGCAGCGTCAACAAGCGCTCCACCGCCCCGCCGGCACCACTATCATTAGCGGGGCAACTCCAAGAACTCCCCGAGCCAGCGAGAAGGGGACAGGTTTGGTGTGTACGCACACGCGAGAGAAGGGCACGCATCAACGCACACACAGCAGCGGCGGCAGCAATCAAGTCAAAATCTCTAATCCCTTCGAGAGTGAGTCGGCTCGCAGCCTCCCGTCAGCCCTAAAGTGACGGATCTGACAGCCAGTGCGCACACACACACACACACACACAGCCGACAGCCGGCTGGCTGTGTGGGCCCTTCAGCAAATTCCCTTCAGCGCTCATCGCCCGGCGAAGGGTGTCTGGAGGGACGCCCCATGCCACGCCACGCGTTTCAGGCCGTCGTTTATAATTAGAATTTTCTCTCCCTGATCTCGGGCAGCATCCGGAGGAGAGGTCCACCGCCGCGGTTGATGTGTAGAGTTTAACTTTGACCTTGAAATCCCTCGCTGCGTTTGACGGTTGACAGCGCTCCCAATAGATCCTTCTTTAGCCGCAGCGTGCTACTCTGTGTGTGTGTGTGTGTGTTGTAACTATGGAAACAAGGCTTAATTGCATACACACACACACTTACGGTGCGATGCAGTGCGTGCTGAGTGCACTTCAATCCATTATTCGACGTTCTACAGCATGCGTGCACCCTCGCGCGCGCGGAACGCGGACTCCCGGGAGAGTCGAAACTCGCTGTGGCCTATTCTAACGCCGAAGGGCTGCAACCACACACACACACGCGCATACACGCGCAACACGAAAAAAACGTTCAAGGACACTTAGCGGAGTCCGGGCGCACACAGCTGACGGATGGACGTCGGCACACGGAATAACGGTTCCGTTGGGTGTGGAACGTGAGCAGAACCGTGGCCCGTGTCCTGGGCCTGCAAGCCCGTTGGGTCCGTTTTGTCAGGCACAGCCTGCCTTGCGAAACCCGGGGCGCCGGAAGTATTGTGAAATAATTGGCTACCACACCATAATGGCAACGAGCGGAATACGAACAAAAAAGCACCCGAATGTTTTACATTGTAAAGCACCCCACTCTCACGTGGGTTGCATCAGGTTCCATTTTCCGAATGCGTCCCCGGCGTCGATGCAATTATGTTGAGTTGCAATTTCAACGTCATACACTGCAAATTCCGCCGTGCGCATTTTCTTTCTCTTCCGACCCCCGGGAGCGAAATGTAAAATTATTGAATAAATTTTGCTGACAATGATTACGGGCGGCTTTGGGGTGGGTGTCCACATTCCACAGTTTGTTGCTACAAATTTATGGCCATCGTATCGGCATTCCGGGGCATTAAAATGGACTCACTAGACAAGCGACAGTGTTACAGTTTTTGGTAAGATATGTTGAAAATGACACGCATAACGCTGAGAACCTTTTGTATATTTTGATAATTTGTGTAAAGATGGTAAAGTAGATGAAATTATACTCACAATTTAACGAAATAAAGATAACGAAATTATACGCGGCCGAAACAGAAACAAACTTGTTACTAAACTCACTGACGTGTCTAAAGACGTGAAACTCACTGATTAAATATCAACCTTCAGGAAAAAGCGGAAGAGCTGTTAGGTTAGGTTCGCTAGAAATCGAATTTATCAGCTATCGATAAAAATCATTAGCAGAAATCGATTAATCGTTGTAGTAAATTCCATCGCTCTTTTATCATTATTACAGAATAGAATTTCAATAATTTATGACAATTCATTCGAATAAAATAGTTTTCATCTTCTATCCATACGATAAAAGGGGAACGGTGTCCGTTCGCTGCACTGTTTATTAAACAAACGCCGTTTGATAGCAAAACTAATGCAACTAAAATTTAGGAAGATTGACTATCCGTAGCAATTGAAGCCGTTAGCAGAGACAGAAACCCTAGCAACCATATCCTTAAAGAAAGCTATCCAGTAGCCTGAGCATCAATTCTGACATTCATTTCCTCTAACAATACTTTCGTCTTTAATTTTCATTAATTCCGATTACATAAACCAAATCGGGGCCGCCAAAGAATAGCGATGTGCGTCATTCTAGGCCGGCAACCCCGAACCGTCAGGACCCGATTTGTGGTGCCACAACAAAATGGCAAAATGTCGAACGGTGGAAAACTTTGCACGCGGTTTGATTGCGCCACAAATTATCCGTCCATTTGCAGCGTTTAGCATTTAAGAAGTGGCGCGCTTGGACCGTGCAAAAACACGAAGAGAAGCACCGCGATTCTAACTTGCCAACAAAACGGTTTACACGGTCCGGTGCCTGATCTGGCATTTGACGATTCGGGTCCGGCCCGGTGGCCACCGGAGCGTGAGCATTACAGCAGAGCAGCGACGGGCATATCTAGCCGGATGGTGGACGCGTTAAGACACAGTAGTGTGGCCAGGGCTCCGGTGCCCCGAATGTAATATATCAAACCCCGGTTCGTCCCCGTTTCGTCCTTTCGGCGGGTCCACCTCCCCCTCCCCGGGGCCCGGTCTCTTTTTTGCCGGTTCGGTCAGTGGCATTTCGGGATGCCACTGGCAGGCTACAACATCCTAGAGCCAACATACGACCGTGTGTGTGTGTGTGTGCACATACAGCTGTTTGTCGTTCGCACACTCGCAACCGAAGGGACCTTAGTCAGCCAGCCAGCCAGCCAGCCGGTCGGTCGGCTGACTGCCTCCAACCGACTGGCTGTGTCCAAAGTGTGTCCTTTTGCGGTTGATGTTTTCCAAATGCCAAAAAGGTCACGGTTCGTTGCAACCGTTTTCAGCTCCAGCGATCAGCCACACACACACACACATGCGTGGAGCACGAACGCACGTCCTTCTGGTTCTGGTCGGCTTCGCCTACAATTTGTCGCAAAAGTAATGCCAAAGAAAGGAGAGCACCCCGAAGCGCGTTAGATGCCTCACCGAAGCAGGACCTTCATGGGTGTGTTTTGCATACGGCTTCAGACAGGCAGCAGGACATCGTCATCATGTGCATCGCCCGCCCACGAAAAATTGGGAACTGCGAATTATGCGGCCTTGTGGTCCCAGAGAGACAGAGAACACACAGCCAGTGTGTGTGTTATGTGGCGACAAGAGCGCATAATATTACTTGGCTGCACAATCATCAGAGCCTCTCGCATCGCGATCGGCATCAGAGAGCCGGTCGCCTGCCACTCGGTCGCAGCCGACGCCAATGATTGGTATTTATTACATAAATATTATAACCGAGCCTCCCACCAGCGAGTGGACACCACGGAACCACCCGAGGATACCGAGGACACCAAGGACATCGATCGTGGCCAGTGGGGCGAACGCACACCACACAACAGCCCGGGGCCAACGGCACCAACACCACTACATCGGAGCACGGTACGGCCTTTCCCGACCACCCCAGAACTGTGCGTGGAGCAGGAGTTCCATCCATTATATCCTGGCCATGGAATATAAATTAATTTAGCGTGAATACATTTATTATCACCGACCGGCCGGCCATTGTTGTCGGAATCCTGGCCCGAAAAACGCACCCTGGACCCCGGCCCTGGAGTGACCTTTTTTTCTCTCGTTATTTTTTATTGCCTTTGGCATGGTGTTTCAGTTTTCCCGTTTTATTTTTTCACTCCGTGCGGAGTTTGTTGGCAGTAACGATTGCGTTTTACTGTGCTGTCTTCCCGTACACTCCGGGCCACAATGAGGTTGTGCACCGATTCGCGGCGATCGATGATCATAATCCACCACCGGATCTGACCGCCACGTTTAATAAGGAGGAACGAGGAGCTTTCGGCTGGTGTCTTACGATGGGAGAAAGTAATTAAGTAATTAAACTGTTT
Source organism: Anopheles cruzii (assembly GCF_943734635.1). Classification (NCBI taxonomy): domain Eukaryota; kingdom Metazoa; phylum Arthropoda; class Insecta; order Diptera; family Culicidae; genus Anopheles; species Anopheles cruzii. The sequence goes on along the minus strand of NC_069144.1, from coordinate 14,574,404 downwards.
ATGCGATGACTTCACTTTTGAAAGTTCACTACAAACAACAGGGCGAACATTAATTTAATTAATCCAAACCGGGAAGAAAAAAGGCTGGACGGTTTGGCGGCATTGGCACCGTCCGTTCTATTGAATGCCACGGATTTCAGGGATGCGCGTCCGTTCGCGTCGGTGCATAACGGTGCCCTCTTGGGTGCCGCGCAAAGGGCGGCCCTCGAATCCCGGTGCCGGTGTATAATTTGGAAATTATTCCGATAATGAAGTTTAATGAGCGTAAGATAAAAGCCGCCGGGACCGACGGCGGACCCGGCGGTGGCATAATGCGCGGCTCTTGTTTCGGTGCTGCGGGAAAAACTTACCATTTTCCGCGCACAAATTGGCAATCCGAGCCCGGCCAGAGAGCGACAACCAATTTCTTTCGGACCCGAAACCGAAGCAGGGACACCGTTTGTCGCCGGACGCGCAAGATAGTCACCTAAAACGCAGAGACACACCAAAAAAGAGAGAGATTAAAAACGAGTAATAGACGAAACAGACTGGGCTCCAGGACCTGATGGGCCTTCTGCTTTTCTTTCGCCTCCAAATGAACCACTAGAGCTACGGAGAGAGATCGAGTGATGGGCCGAGCCCCAAAACGGGGACCCGCAGTCGCCCGGCGGTGTTGTTGGAAGTGAAATCACCACCACACACACCAAAGGTCACTCTGTCACGAGCCAAGCAAAAGGGCAAAAGGAAACCTATAAATCATCGTCAAAACCGAGAGGCCCTATTTACAGCGGGGCCCACAGTCTCTCGCCCCCACTCGCCATCCGCCGTCCGCCGTTTTCACTTTGATCGCCTCGCCAGATTACTCGGGCGAGGGCCCGAAGAGAGACCCCATCGATTCTCGACCGGCTGATGCTACGCTGCGCTGCAGCATGCGCTATTTTCTTGGCGTAAGGTTTCGATCCGCTTCCACCACCGCCACCGTTGGAACCGGTTTTGCGCTCGAATCTCGCTGCGTCGTCCGAAAGGGCTTGTTGAAAAAATGAGAAAAAAAGGGTTGCTAAAGGCGCGACCAACGCTCCAAGACCGCCAAGAGGACCGAAAGAAGCGAACGGGGAACGACGAGGGCCATCGAAACACCGGGGCGCCGCGGCACCCCAAGACGAAGCGTAATTGTAACTACGGCACACGGCACTTGCCTCTGAGGCTGATCCGTGGCCACCGATACCATCGTGGCCCGGCTGCGGCTTTTGGGTCCGCGCGTTGCGCGAGGCACAATCGGGATTTAATTGTGTCAAAGATAAGACTCACTCGATTGGGTTCGGTTCCCCACCGGAAAGCCACCGGGCCCAGATTTCTTTTTTCTCTCCATCGGCTTTATCCGGCTGGGCCCTTTGCTTTCCGGTTTTTCGCACTCGCAGGCAACTCGCAGACCTCGGGCCTGAAATACGATGATGCCGTATAGTAGGAGAGCGCTAGAGCTTTTCCTTTGTGTCCACGGCACAACACTTTAGCACAATAAGTGGTGGTGTTTGCGGTTGGCCAGGATTGAGGTCTCCTTTTTTGCGCCTACTACTGCTGATGGCACCTGGCAGCAGTAATCGAAGCCGACCCCGGCCCCCCACCCGTGACCGGCCGGGCGAGTGGATTATAAATTAAGCTCACGCCCGAGTCGCCTTCGTCAAACCCGGCCGGTCGGCCGGCCGGCCTCCCGGCATTCTTATCGGGGTGCATAAATTTGGGCCAAACTCTCTCGTCATCACTCTGGCGGAAGAATTGAGCGGGGCGATAAGAGCATAAACACTGCGGTGCGGCGCACAATAGCCACGGCCTTGGCGCTGTCCAGGGATGCCGCTTCCGGCCGGGCGAGATTAATGAGCCGAAGGTATTTCTTCCGGTTGACGCAAACGGGAGAACTTGAATCCCTGCTCCTGGTGCCTTATCAGTTAATGTGCCCACCGGAATGGAACGGGCGACCTCCTCCGGGGAGAAGTCGTCCTGTGTCGGGTCCCACCGTGGATCGCCTTTTATTAAACGCTTTCTAATCGATGGCGATCAGTTCGGCGAAAGGCTTGATCCGATCCGTTCAATCGTCACTCCCTCGGAACGCACCCGAGAGATTTCTAATCTAATTTACATCCATCCCGGGGGCTCCGGGATGGGTTGTGGTCCATAAATTTTCACTCCCCCTGGACGACGACGACAGATATCTTATTTCGCTCCCTTCGCGAACGTCAGCATGGCGCGCGCGCGCGCGCTCACCCCCAAAAAGAACCACTGACCAGTGGCGCCACCGATGGCGGTAGTTAATGGTCCTGGCTATGGCCAGGAACTCCCTCCAATCCAATCCAACTAAAACCACTTCCAACCCAGCAGAGCGCGAGGGCCGCCGAGGGCTTATCGATACTTTCCATCGGCAATGCATAAATTTCCGAGCAATCTGTGCGATTGAACTTTTCCAGAGATCCGTTCGCAAGAGTTCCGTTCCGGCCCTTCTCGTGTGTGTGTGTGTGTGTGTGGAGGGTGGGTTATTTTTCGGTTAGGAAGCTTCGGGAGCTGAATCGACACATCCGAACCGACTCATCTCGCGCATCGTATCACCCGCCGTACTCTGGCCCCGAGTCCGGCTTGGCCGCTATTTGTTACCCCTTTTACTTTTCTGCTGCGACATCGAAAAATCGAACCCAAACGGCGGCGGCGTCGGCGTCGGCGTCGTCGTGTGCACAAAGGACCATAACAAAGTCATCGAGACGGCACCGCGCGATCCGGAGCGAAAGCATAAATTTGTCCCCAACGTTGCTGCGCTCTGTGTGGAAGCCCCCGCACTTCCGCCCGCAAGTGAAGTGGCAGAACTCGCTATGTCCCCCGGTTGGGCAAATTTGGCGAAACGTCTACGTCTGCGATGCGTCTTGAGTTGAGGATTGCACACGCCGGTGTCACCACCATCAGCCCTACTACGGGAGCCCTTACTAGGAATCAATCATTCGCAGGATCTGTGGCAGGCAGTGAGTGCCGTCAACGCCGTCAACGCACTTTAGGCAACCGGGGACCGAACCGGACCGGACCGGACCGGGCGATGATAAACGAGTAACGGTGCACCGTGCGACAGGCGCAGCAACTTTGTTGCGGGCGCCCAGTTAGCGGCCTACCAACTACTCGGTGGCAGGTGGCCCCACGCTAGAATCGATTATCGATCTTTTCTGCCCAGTGCCAGCGGCCTCCAGCCTTCTTTTTCTTTGCCTCACAGTTCATTATAACCAACATTCGTGGCGTGGCTCGCAACGAAAACCGGCTTCCGTGGGGGGCCCGGGAAGGTAAAAGGCTGAGCTCAGCACCCACACGGACCAAATCGCGCGCGGTTGCCTAACAGCAAACAGCTGAGATGGCAAACCCGGCGATGGCGCTGGTCTGGGTGTGAATCGATCTGGAGAAGCCAGCCGGTGGCCTCGCCGGTGCGTGTCTAAATTTAATTGGAAGAAACGTTCGGAAACACCAATCGATAGAGCAAATCCGGGAAAACCGGGACACAGATGGGATGTACACCGAGGGCGGCCGCCGCGGGATACGCACGCTGCGTACGCAGTAGCAGCGGCAGTCGATGGTGGCCGATCCGATAAGCGTGCTCCAGAAGCTGAGAAACATCAATCAAATTTAATGAAATTATCGAAAACAAAAATTATCTTCCCGACGCCTTAACGCCACCATTCCGTAGAGGGCGAGGACAGCGGAAGGAAGGAAGTCCACCAACTGGCGGAGAGAGAGAAAGAGAGAGAGAGATGAAAAATTATGTTCCGTCGATGGGCCGTCGATAGGCCGGGCAGCATTTGCATATCGCCGTATCACGCCACCCCGTACGAGATCATTAGAGGCGCTGCCCGATGTCGGCCCGGCCCGGCCCGGCCCAAGCACGGCCGGGGAGCTCGCCCAACATGATGATAGCGATGCTGATGGCGATGATGATGATGATGATGATACGAGGAAATGGATTAATTCACTTCCACACCGAGAGCGACCCGTGGAACTGGAACTGGCGGAAGAATTAAGTCTATATCAATCAAATCCACACAGCGCCGCCCCCCCCCCCGCAATCCGATAGACCGGAGGGAGCCTCCGGACTTACGGAGGGACCTCCGTGACCTGAGAAATGATCTGCCGCGATTGGCGTAACTTCATTAGCCCCCGCCGCACGGGCTGACACTTCTTTCGGATGGAACCGCCTCCCAGCGCACCAGAAAGCCGCCAGAAGAAGTTGAACAATGCTCTGTGTGCGTGTGTGTGTGTGCGCAGGCCGTGTGCAAACACGTTTACCCTTCGGCCGCATCCGCGTCGAGCCATCCGCGTGACGACGTCTGCGGTGTGACCTCTTTTTTGCGCCCCCCCGCCCGAGTGTCCGCATTTGGAAAACCTGTCCTGTGTCTCCGGGACTCGGGCACGGGCGTTCCTGTCACTTCCCGATCGAGGGCGCGATCGGCGAGACCAAACTCGGGTGCCTATTGTGTGTTGTGTTTGGTCTATTTATTTTTATGTCCCCCCAATGTGGCGTGTGTGTGTGCGCGCAGGATAATTAATTCAAATCGCGCGTAGAAGGTGGTGGTTCGAAAGTTTTCGCGTAACGGAACGGAACCGAAGAACTCCTCCTTCGCAATCCGCTCCGGCCGGCCGGTAAAATATGGCGCCGAGCAGGAAACCGGGGATCTGGACCGGGAAGACTTAATTCTTCGAGAGGGCACCCGGGCCGGGACGAGGGATAGACCATTAGCCGGGCTTCGGGTGTGTGTGAGCTTGAGCTGGGAGCTTAATTACCCTCGACAATAAACAATTCTTTATCTTTATCCTTTGGCCATTTTTCAGGCCATGATAAACTTTAAAACCACACACACTACGAGGAGAGCGAGACGCGCGTTGTGAATAATGAGTTCGATTATGGGTTGGGAGTCCGCTTCTACCGGGCCGGGTCGGGCCGCCGGTTGCTGGAGGTGATCGTGAGGCGATCGTCGTCGTCGCCGTCGTCCCGATCGTTGCGCGGTAGCGGTTTAGCTTTCTTTTGGCCGCGGGCCGCCACGCCAGCCAGCCAGCACAATCGCGATAAATTACGCGCGATTAGAGCCCGTCCAGCGACCAGACCGGACCGGCACCGGAGTTGTTGAACACCACCCGCCCGCCCGGCCCCGGTCAGGGCGCGGGCTGTCTGTCGGGTGACGGGACCCAGTTTGGCTCCCCGGCCGTCCGTCCGTTGATTAGTGCCGATCGGCGTCAGGCGAGGCGTCGTCTAGGCGTCGGTTGGGAAAGTGCTCTCTCTATCGGCGGGGTCCATTTCAAGTTTCTTTCAAGGCGCCCGCAGGCAATATAGGCTGTCTCCGTTGCACGTGCAGCTAATGGTTACTGCGGCTCCCCCCGAGATGCGGCGGCACCCGGACACCCGGAGAGGCCCCCTCGCGGACTAATGACCCCGAAGAAATGGGCGGAGAGTGATCCAGAGGTCCAGGTCCAGCCTCGTTGCATACATTAACGGGCGCAACGGTCAGCGGTGCACCGATGCAGCACCACGTACGACCTTTTTCGGCTGCGGACGAACCGTTGACACATACGCGCTTCCGATGCGGTCCGAGATACGCGGACTGAGGCAAGGGAACTACTGGTTCATCATAGCATTCGCGGAGATCTCTCAGGTCTGAGACGAGCCCTGATTTAATCATTTAAGCAATAGACGCATCTCACTGTTCATCTCATAATCCACAATCCCTCAGCGATGGTCCATCAATTGTCATACTCCCCCAACTCTGTTGGGGATTAAGTGTCAGCCTTCGGCACAAACGCACGGAACCGAGTTCCGTGCGCCCACAAATGACCCTCGGTGGATCGTCGCTGCAGCCATTTACATTTCAAATTTACTTTTCGAAGATTTGAATTTACAGCCACCGTTTTAGGGCCGTCCCGCTGTGGCGACCGTTGACACACACACAAGCCAAGTTCTCCGGGTGACACGGGTCTTTTTCTTACGGCCACCGATTCACCCATTTGCAGCTCCGACTCTCTCTCTCGCTCTGCCCGATACCTCTCCGGTGCCCCTACGGTGGGGCACCCTCTTGACCCTTTCGCGCGTTAAGAAAACTTTCTTTCTAAGCGCACTTTCGCGACGCACGGCCGGCAAAAGAAAGAAAAGGTTGCCATCAGCTGTAAGTTTCACCGGCGATCGCGAACCGATCAACCCGAACCCAACCCGATCGCCGCCATCGTCGTCACCGAAGGTGATTGAACCTTTGTCGGCAACGTGAAGTTCGTGGGGCGTTCGCTACACGACGGCGCTGTCCAAAAGCCATCCACCCACTCACCCACGGGTCCGCGGCGGGAGGTGACAAATGAAGAAAAAAGTAATAACAATAAAGAAGCAGGGGAAACAACAAATACGCGAGCCATCACGAGCTCCTCAATTGGACGCGTCTTGGATGCGCAAATGGACATGCGATGAGTGGTGGCAATAGACGTGTTCCGCGAAAGGCGAACCACAGCCACTCATCAAAGCGATATTTTGTGGCTCTCTGATCTGTTTGTTTATGGGCTGCGGAGAGGATGGAGTGGTCGGTGGTTCGGGGTCTTTCGCAATCCATTGTTTCGGTTATTGCATTTTGTTTACATTGCTTTTTAATGTCACTTCAATTCCACGCCATTTTTGACGTATGACAACCGTTGTCAGGACCGTGCTGGAAGGGATCTAGTTACCAGCCCCCGAATGGAGTTCAACGTTACCTTAGCAACCTGCCTAGTAACCGTTGGAGCTCACACAGTTTTTTTTGGTAACGAAAGCAATAATCCTGATTCCGTTTCCCAGTATCGGGCCGTGTGTTTCATTCGCGATTGGTTGCGCAGGTACATCCACAGGGCCTCAGCACCCTCCCGATCCCAGGTACATCATGTAGCGCTCTTCAAACACTGCTGCCTGCGACGGTGACTGCTGCTGCTGACTGAGATTATGCAGATGAACCACGAGGATGATGATGATGACGGCGATGACGACACTGCATCATGCAAATTAAGTGGCCTCTTCTGAATCCGGTGCCGGAACGTCAACCTGTGCACACAGTGTGCAGCCACTCCACGTCGACGAGGACGACGAGAAATTCGCGCGGACGAATCCCGAATCGCGCGGCGTTTCGGGAATGATCCCACGGATTGGCTACGCGGCATCGATTGCAAGAGGGCGACGAGCACAGCAAATGAGCTGCACATGAGCATATGTGACCCCCGCATCTGGGGTCTGGCGACCGGAACTGAACTGCCCCGCCCGGAAGTGGCCTACACACGCACACACAGATTGCGGCCCAGATTAGCGTGAATAAACTCCGTTTTCGGAAGGATTTGTGTTTAATTGGTTTCGTTCGGTCCTGCGGCCCTCTGTGTTCCTCCTGTGTGCTATGTGGCCTGTGCGCCTTCAGCACAGTGTCGACGCCCGCCCGCCGGGAGGTCAATTTAAGCACCGGATTTCGAGAATATTCCTCCAATCGCAGCAGCAGGGCCACCAGAGTTTGGCTTTGATGAGTTCCATTTTCACTCCTGACTCTGGTGGTGGTGCCCGGTGTTCCGGTCCTTGGTCCGACGACTCCTTGGTGCTCCATTAAAATACCCTTTTCAATGGCCACCCAACCCCCCATCCACTCCCACGGGATTAAGACTTAACAGTCGCACAAAAGGATTCGGGTCAAGTCGAGTCGTCGTTGTCGTCGGTCATTGCCGGCCATTGTCGGGTGGCCGTTTATTTTGGGGTCGATTCAGTTCCGGGCCGACAAATCGCTTCCCACGAAATGGAAATCACTTCCGCAAATTGTTTCAATTGATTGTAAAGCCTGTGTGGGGCACGCATTATCCGCCCGACTGGGCACAGCGCCCACTTTCTACACCGGTCATGACTGCTGCTACTGTGTGTGAGAGCTTTAAACGATCTTTTTTCCCAGAAATTAAGCACCCAATTAACGAACGTCTATTTTTAAATTTACGCCCAGACCCGAGCGCCATCGCTGGACCAGGTTTGGTCGCTATCGATCGATACCGGGCGTCCCCTCGTTACAATTAATCCTTCCATTAGTCGAATAATCCTCGGCCATGGTTGTGAATAAATAAACAATTGAAACCCATCACGGGACGCGGATGGTAGATGGAAACTTTATCATTTGCGTGACCGAGTGACGCGCGGTCGCGCGGTCGGTCAGCCGCGTTGGAAAGGATCGCTCGGAAAAGGCGGATTTTCTCCGGCAGTCCCAGAGCTTCGGTCCTCTCGCACAATCGATGTCAATTAATCAATGTTCCTCCCGCGAGAGCCTGAGCCCGCGCCCGCGGTTTCTGCCTTCGCCGATGGTCCATTAAACGTGACAATGCGTTCGGTTTAGTCGGCCGAAGGAAACCCTCCCCACCGGGTTTCCGGGGACCGTGCTGCTGAATTCCTTCATTAAAATCCATCCGCCACACACAGAGAGCGAGAAAGAAAGTGGAAATATATTTAATTCACTTCACAATCCCCAATCAAGCGATTGCGTTGGGAAACGAAACAAAAAAGGAGCGACCCACCGGTGGAAAACCATAAACCAGCACCGCCAAACAAACCACGTCGCGTGCTACCGGGCCCCGGACGGGCAGTCGAACCCTTCCGGGGGACGGAAGGATCAAGGATTCAACTTTCACTCGCTTTTCCGAACGCTCGCTCGCTGTGCGCTACCACCCGGGCTGCTGCTGCCCGGTAATCGCTCGGCCAGATCCCCGGCGTGGCTGTCCCACCAAGAACAAAGGACAATTTAATTTTCTACTACCCATTTAAAGTTTCTTTTACTTTCTGCATCCCGCCCCCCCCAACGCAACCGTCGCCACGGCCCGGTCGTTACATGCCCGGTGGTGGTGCCGGGGATTCTGTCCTTCTCGGGTGCGCAACCGGAATTTCAAATTTTTTCCCCGTTGCCGCTCTCTGTTTGTTTTTTCTTCGCCACGTCCTTGTTTTATTTAAGGAACCCTCCGAAGCAGCACCCGAAGCAGGTTCGGTGGTGCGCCTTCTTATCCATTTTTATCGCGGTCCGGCGGGCCTCTTCAGTTTTGACCGGTTTGCTTTCGTCTTTTACTTTTTCGTCTGACCGCACTCCCGTATTTCTCGTCGCAAAACCGTATTCGATGTGCAGCGGCGTCCACCGGTGGCGGGGTGCTTTTTTCTTCTGCGGAACCGGCGAACCGGCCGAAGGTTCGGTTTCGAGGGGACCGTTTTGGACAGTGGCCCATTACGGACACGCCAGTCGTCCGGCCAGTCGATGAAAGATATTTTAATATCGGATCATTTCGTTGAGAAACAAAGACCAGAAAGGGTCTCCAGAAAGCAAAGGGCTTGCCGAAGAAAAAGAAGTATAATCCATGGCGCGGGGCGCGGAGCGAAGGCGGATTCGACCGGCGAAGACGGAGAAGAGTCCATCAATAAGGCCCAGAAACGGTTCCTGGAGCGTCCTCTCCCGTGTGTTCGCCGGCTTCCAGAATACGCACCGAGGAACGAAAACACAGGGAGACGGAGATTTGACGGCGGAACCGGTTCCGATACTTAACAGCAGAACAGGTCCCAGGCCGGCGGACAAGATGATACTGCCGAGACGAGAAAAGAACCCGACGGGCCGGGAAAGAGAACTGTAAAAAAATCTCGCCCCTGGCCAAAAAGGAAGCACTTGATGGAAGCTGCAAGAAAGAAAACTTTGACGTCTCCGTCCGTATGCCCTTTGGTCCAATTTCGAACCTTTTCTTTCCTCCCCCGAGAAGCCGAGATCCTTGTTCCTCTACAAAACAGACTTTTGCACCCGAGAACAGTGGCATAAAGTGGAGACCAGGAACCAGATAGTAAAAAAGAATCCCAACAATTCCCAACTCATAGAATGGACATCAAATTAAAGGTCTTCGAATGGAAAGTAACGTCCCAAAATTAATGCGTCCCACACCACCGACACACACGTAAGGTCCCAGGCAGCCCCGGGATGGCAAAAGGAGGCAAAAGGACGAGTCTCCGAAGGGACTCTCGGGACTCGGAGCAAAGCGGCCATCGAAGGTGTGCACAGCGAGCCAACCGAGGCGAGTGAAGATATCAATTAATTTTTCCCTTGTCCCATCAGTTACGACAACACCAACAACAACAACAACAACAACGTGCATCTAACTAGACCCTCCCGCACCCTGAGCCCTGAATGTCGCCTAAGCCGTCGGCCTTATGCCTGCGACCGTAGACCGCATCAACCTGCCATCGAGAAGCTGCCAAAAAAGGATGTAACGTTGATAACAGCTCATTTGTCACGCTCGGTTTGGGCCGTCAGCGTTCCTCTCTGGACCTGATGGAACCGACTGATACCGCGCGGGCCCAACGACCACATCCCAAACGGGCTGGGATGTGTGGCTGGGAAGGCAATTTTTTATTATTATTTTTCTACTAGTTGGCCAACCCACCGTCAGCACCATCGGCCGCTGCTGTCGGCCACCACTCTGCCGATGATTTATTGAGTTGCCCAAAAAGGTTTTGCCAGTGACGATGGTGGTGGTGGTGAGCCCAATACCATCGCCAGACCAGGAATAGGTCCAAATCCAGTGCAAATTTTTCGGGGCAACGGATCGGTGCACGGTGCACTCTCACTGCACCGCAAGATTTGTCATTTGATTAATGCAACTCCACTCCACGAAACCACTTTGCCCGAGCGCAGTAGGACGACGGAGGAAAAAGGGCGACGAGCCCAGCTTATGGGTCCGATGTAATCGATGGGCCGCAGATTAATGGGCGCTTCGGAAAGGTACATTTCCAATACTTTTATTGATTTTTATTTACCTCACATCTCTCACGGTCGCAGGATCGCAGTGATTTGCAGTATGCCGAAAATGGTTTCATAAGTTGCAAGTTGTTCCAAACAAACAACTTTGACAGAATCGTGTGTAAATATTTTCCACAATAAAAGTAATCGTTGTAATGTATGTGCTTCGAGAGAAGCAAATGATTACTTGGATCAACCCAAGGTGACTTTGTTCTTCTGGCTTACTGACACTACAAAATGACGGCTGCTACGATTCGGTATCTTGATGTTGCAGTCTTAGCAGATATTCTTATTCAAAAACAACTACAAAGGGTAGTTAGTAGGGTAGTAGAGTTAAAGTAATAATTTGTTTTAATTTGATCTGATTAATGTGGTCTGTAATAAAATATTCTTCTTCGTAAACATTGACAAGGTCGTAGAATAATGCATGTGGGCTACGCTGGTAAAATCTAGTGCCAGTTGGTGTGTTCTAAAGAATATTGGCAATCGCCCAATGCTTGTATGCTTAAGTTTCGCTAACATTACCGCAGAGTGTGTTGGAAAAAGACGAAAAAATAAATTTATGTTGAATTTTATCCCCTCTTATTACAGCTTTTTCATTGCTCAGATATAACATAATCATTAGTATTATATTTCATTAATTAAAAAACAAATGTAGTTTTTATTTTTTATGTCCCTCTCTGACTTTTTTTTTTAAATCGAGTCGAAACAACGGGAACCATAATGTAGACAGTCGCGGCTATACTACAAGATAAATCAACTGGCTCTAGTACAATCCAGCTTCGCCATCACACAAGGCACTGATGCGAAAGAGGGAAACTATGATTGACAAAGTTATTACCTTAATTTGTACATTTTCCAATTGCTTGCCAGACTTGTGTTCCAATCGGTTCAAGGTCATTTCAACTTTACCCAACACATTCCTGCTTCGATTCCGAAGCGATTTCGTTCCGTTTTGTGTTTCGCTCCTTCCAAAAAGGTTCTAAAACTACTTGATCCTTTGTCGAAAATAACAAAGTCACCCGAATCGAATCGAGTAGATAGTTGGGCTTAACTTCAACGCTTGGATTTCCCAACGAAGAAGAAAAAAACACACTCCGCAGCGGCGACAATGGAAAAATGTGTTCAGCCAACCGTAATCAATCCTTCCGGAAGTTTGTCCGCAAGCAAAAGGGAGAGCGAAAGAAAAAAGAAATGGAAACACATTCATGGCCATGGATATCGAGCGGATCGACGACGTCGTAACGTGTGTTCGGAACGATACCCGTTCCCATCGATAGCCGATTTATCGTCGTCCTCGTCGCCGTCGTCTCGGAAAGCGCACCATGACGGTGTGGCCATGACGGATGGGCGAAAGGCGCCACTGCTCTCTCCGACGTGGCCATTCGACAAGACCGTTCCGTCAATTGTTGATGTAACACTGCTCCCCTCGGGAAAAGGATAAAACGGTACGGTTTGGGCCACTGCGACGGCCACCTCGAAGGGCCAACCAGACCAGATATGATAAAGACAGGGCCGTCCGGTTTCGGCTTTTTGGGAGGGAAAATTAGCGTGGTGGAAAATCGCATACACACAGTAAAGGGCTAACGGTCTCACTTGTGCGATAAGAGGCCTGCCCTGCCCGATGCACGGAGCCTCCCCCCGGAACACTGCTACGGGTTATGTTAAGTAGTTTCTCTTTGTTTCTTTGCATCGCCAGACGGCAGGGAAGAAGTTTCCTCCGCGATTTAAAATACAAACCAAAGCGACCGGAATTCGTTCGACCGGCTGCAGAAAAGGACACCGTAGTAGCGATCGGCGCCTTCGGGACGCGCCCTGGCTCGCTTGATCCTTAAACATGTTTTCCGTGTTTTCGATTTGATTGTTTTGATAGGTCACCGTGCCCTTTGCGTGGTGAAAGAACGGGGGAAAAAAGGCGAAAAAAGAAAAGTCTCGGATCTCCGTATTTTTGGCACTTTTCCCGCACTCCAATGCCTCGCTTTCCCGGTACCCCGGGCCAGTAAAAGTGCCCGGGAAACATTGACGATTCGGAAAACCCGGAACCCGGAACCCGAACCGGAACCGGTGTGGCGCAGCTTATCCGCAACGATCTGGCTACGGTCGCCCGCGTCCCAGGACTTGTCATCCTTTTACATGAAATAACGCTTAACGCTTGATAGCTCGCCTGCCCGTGCCCCATAGGCTGTCCCGGGTAGGTGGGTGGGTTCCACAGGTATTGTTAAACTTCATCCACACACACACACACACACCCCGCCCCACCAGCCCAGGAGCCACGTAGGCCCTTATCGAACCCTGGGAGATGGCGAAAGCGAAAGAAAAACAGAGCGCCCGCTTTCTTCGAAACTTCTCAAAGCCCGACCCGGCTTTTCCGAGCCACTCCGCCTGTTGGTGACAGTGACCCGAAGACACACACACACGGGCACGCGCGCGTGCCTCGAAGGATGAGGTAAACGATCGGAAAAGTCGTTCGGAAAAGTTGCACAGATAATCGTGCGTGCCTGAGCCGGAAGATAACGTCCGCCCGCGTCGTTCAATGCGAAGAAACTTCAAATCGATTTTGAAGATTTACCACACACACACACACACACACACGGTCATGGACGGGAAGGTAGGACACGTGTCATGTGTGGCAGCAGCAACAGCAGCGTGTGTGTGCTTCCAGGAAGTTTTAATTCGAAACAAGCCCCGTAGCTACGGCGGCGGGATCAAGCAAACTCCGAAGGTGGAAAAAGGTTGTATTTTCTTCTTCGTTTCCGTTTCCCGGGGTGTCTTGTAAAAACAAATTTAAAAGATAACAACGACGGGAACGTGGAATTGATTTTAGTAGGTACCGGTGGGGTGGTGTTTTTCGTGAAAACTGTCTTTGGAAAAGCACAAGCATTTTCTGCGCTGGATCGCGCCGCGGTTTGGCTTACTTCGATAAACTCGTTCGTGTAATGGACTCTCGGGAGCGGGAATCTCGTCTTCTGCCCGCGGAATCCCGGAGAAGAACTATTCTTTCCGACACAGTTCGATTGTTTCGTTATGACTTCGCTTTACGGTGCGTGCGAGGCGGTAGTAATAGTGTTCCCGAGTCCTTTCTTTACTGTTTGGCTCCTGGCTAAAACGAAACGAAATAACACAAAAAGCGTGAAGTTTCCATTCCATCGGCTTCCAAATTGCTGCTTCCGGCAAAACAGCGGCGGCCTATTAAATGTATCAAAGGGTATCTATCTACCCCGCGGCAGCAACAAAGCCAAAGAGCCACCCGCCAAGGCGCTGCGCTGCAGTGGATATTAATTTTCGATATTTCCATCAGGAGTCCGGCCCACCGGCCGGGCATTATGATTTGCGGGCAGCGGCCCCCAGCGGCCGGTAAGTAGCGACCACACGCCAAATGGCGATAAATGAATGTGGCGCGTCAATGGCGGTCTTATCATTGTGCCCCGAAACTCCTCAATCTGCCTCAACACTGGCACTGGCCGGAAGCCGGAAGCCCTAGCGAGAGCCTTGGCCCTCCTTGCGGTCCTTGCGGAACACCTAATGACTCACTCGCCACGGCCCGGGCCGGCCCGATCCGCTCGGTGGTGGTGTATTAATTCTTTTTCTCACGTACCGACCTCGGCGCGCCCCCCTGAGGGGGTCGGTGGGTGCCCTCCATTAGAACGGTAATGTAATGTTTTGTAGGCTTTATGGGCTTTGTTGTGCCACGGCAGAGCGCCCTCCCGGGGGGCGCTCTTTCTGGGCCGCTGGGCGATGAATAGTTTTCTGTCATGAAAGCCAGGGCCCAGGCCTCCCAACCCAAGAAACTATCATCAAACTCGCATTGGGCGCCCAAAAGAAAAAGGGAAACCTACAAAACAAAAACCAGGGAAAACTCCAATTCTAAGCGCGGAAATGAAGCGAAAATAAAGAAATCACCCATCCGGGTCGTAAAGAAGCGGGCGGCCAAGCGGCCGGATGGTTCGGAGCGGGGAACGAATGGTTGTTGTTGTTGTTGGGAACGGTTTTTGGGAAAAGTAGGGTTAACTTTGAAGGAACCAACGCGTGTCCTCGCGCGGACACGCGAAAGTTAACGGAAATAATAAATACGTCCGTGGGCCGCGACCCAACCAGCAGCAGCAGCAGGCAGCAGCATCGTGACCGTCTTCAACCCCATCGCACCCTTGCTAATGGCGCAGCCGTGAAGGTTAGCAAATAATTGGGAATTAGAATCCAATGCTTCCGGTGTCGAAATAAGAAAAAAAAACCCGAAATCTCCGCACCTCGGGTCAGCAACTGGTCATTACGGGATTGCGGATAGAATTTTAAATTAATTAAAACTAGACCCGGAGCTCGATTGGTTCAAATAGGGGCATCAAAACCACCGGCAGCCGCTAAACCCGCTAAACTGTCGAATGGCACGAAGGGAATCAATCGTCGTGTGGTGTCGGTGGTGGTGGTGGCGGACCTCCCGGCGGAGAAATGAGGGACCATCCTAGTGCGCAATTTCCGCATTCATTTCTCTTAGCCATCGGGGGGCTTCAGGTTCGGGTGTTAATAGAATAAAATTCGAAAAACGGGCCAAACAATATGCTGCCATACAGGCCATAACTTTGCCGGGACGTCGGCTCGTCTGCTATCATCATTATCAGCAAACAAATTCACAACGGAACACAACGAACAGGACAGTGCGCAGGAAATGAATACCTTCATTTTTACTTTACGCGCGCGCGGGTTCCATTTTTCACTTTCCCGTAATGGCGCACCGGCAGGTGAGCACTATTATCGGCAGAGCTATTTTCGGGATGTGTTTTGTTGCCGATGCCGCTGTATGGGCTCCAGGGATCCAGATCCCCCCGGGGGCAGAAGGTCCGGTTCGCATCGTAAAACGGGGAAAATATGAACCATACGGTGCGCGCCACGCCGTTGATGGCCTATGCTGCCCATGTTGCCATTAGCCATCGCAAGCCAGCATTAATCGACACCGTTCACGCACGACGCACCCGGAACGCCCTTGTGTTTTGTCCCAAAATTGAAAAGTGGAACACACGGGGGAAAAAAACGAAACAAGAGCTATAGGATCTACATTTTCTGGACAAGTCTATTTGGTAGGTTTAATGCTTTTTTTTGTTTTCTGCCGTTGTAACCCACCATTTTCTTTTGAGTGCGAGCGGGCGCAAGCAAAACAGACAACCCGCACCCGCAGATAACGACGACGACTGGCGGCGGCGGCGGCGGCGTCGGAAAGGAAATAGAGAAAATCCAAAAATCGACCACATAAATCAACTTTTCCCCCTGTTTTACGGCGGTAACGGGTTCCGGTGCGGCGCCCGGTCCGAAGGACAACATCCGGTGCGAATGGCATCAACGGTGTGCTGGTGGCAACCCTTCGCCTAATTGACTCGGTGTCCTCCGGGTGAGCCAACGCGCAACCCTTTGCCGTAACACGTCAATTTGTTGCCGGTGCTAATGGTCATCCAGCGAGGAGCCCCGGGAGTTGACTTTTATTGCGTAATCCCCCCCGTACCACCCGTGGCATCGGGACATGGTGGTTCTGATGCCACGGTGTCCTAAGGGTCCTAAGCCGCATAAAAAGCATCTTGACAGCATGGCTGCCATTGAATGGCTTTTGGTATTCCCTTTTTTTTAAACGCAAACCCGTACTTCGGCTGAACAGCACCGTTTTATGAGACCCAACGCTCCGGGGCTTCAAAGCCACGAGGAACCTTTCAATATTTCACTGCGGCGATGAGGTTCACCCAGAGAACTGGATTGACGGATTTAAGATGCCGCGCCGCGGTATGATTGATTCACCCAGTCGAAACGCCCAGTTTTGATCCCCATCAAAGGTCCCTAACGAACGTCTTCGGCCGGTGTGCCGAAAAGAAGTGACCCGAAATAATTGTTCGTGGAGTCTTTCATTTCGAGACATAATGCGATCTCATTAACGACTCCCCGCGCTCTCATCAGAGCCTCATCATCACGGGCGGCGCGCGCGTCACGTCTGGAGTCACGGGCGAAGCTAATCTTTGTGGTCGCTTCACGATTCCTTAATCGTGCCTTGAACTGCCGCAGGAGGAGCTACGAGAACGAGAACGACGTCAGAAGCTTGGCGGAGCCAACGTGGCCGACGGCGTCGCATCACGCGAATCACGAATCTTATCGCGCGAGAAGCTGACGGCAGAAGCGGCGGGTCCGGGTCCACGAGATCGACACGAGAGCGCATTAATCGAGAGCCAGGCCCACGACTACAGTCCGCTAGTGTCGACCTAGCCAAGGAATGTGAAAATATCTATCACTTCCCACACTGGACGCGAGAGAAACCCATGTTCGGTCACATCTGCCGCAGCGCGTGACGTGTCTTCGCCCGACCCGAGTGCCTTTACCCATAAGACACCGACCTCGGCCCGCTGATAAAGGGCAGCTCGTCGGTGAGTCATCGTCGGAGGTGATGGCGTGCGTTCAAGAAGGCGTGAAGGTGGCTTAACGCACATTACCATGCGGGCCACCTCTTTGTCTTGCCCGCCTGCACAAAGAAGCGAAGAGGGGAAAAAATGCGTACATTACCAGTGCCGCGGGCCGCGATACGGCCCGCAAGAACGGTGATTACGGCCAAACGGCACTCGCGCTCGCTCAAGGTTACTTCCGTCGGGCGCGCGTTGATTGAAGGCGCCCGAAGGCCTTCCCCTGCGCACCGGCGTCGGCGGCACTGGCAATCGGAGAACCATACCATACCGTCCAAATCAGCTGTAAAGACCGCCGTCGCCGCCGCCGCAGCAGCAGTACCCGGTCCCGGCCCGGCCCGGAAACACGCCGGGGAAATCGCCGAAACGGAAGCACACGGTTTTCCGCCCGAAAGAGCACGCCGCGGCTCGGCGGCTCGAGTTGAAAGAGCAAACACATGCGCTACGCAAACGCGGACCGTTTTTTTCAGAAGACGACGTTACACCGCACACCCGTCCCGTTCTCCGCGGCCGCACTAATTGAATGTTTCTATTTTATTTTTTTCAGCGAGCCGAACTGCCCCGAATGTGTTTGAATTTCTTGTTTAATGAGAATGTTACAGAGTGACTCGGAGAGGTTAGGTAACCGCGACGAGGCCTACTTGATCGCTCGCTAACACAGTGGCACGTTGCTTTGGAAGTACCATCAAAGAACGCGTTGATAACGTAGCGTTCTCAACGATGGAAGATCGTATGAGGAAATGTCAAAATGCGCTATTTAACAGAATATTGTAATATTTATGATACTATGCAGGATGGAGAAGCCACTACAACTTCGGGCCGTACGCACTTTACGGTGAAGTGGAGCGTATTTACCTCGTCAGGCTCCGGAGGGCTGGTCATGTCATGAGAACGAAGGACGAAGGCGCTCGTTCTATTACGAAGACGAATCTTCTATTACAGGCCACGACCGCTCGGTGGTTCTGTTGCTGGATAAAGTAAAAGCGTGAGGTCTGATTTCGCGACATTTGCATTTCTGCGGTCTACGTTTATCCGATTTTCGATTTTTTTTGTAACGTTAGATTACTACACATGTCAGTGACTTATGGTGAAAAGTTCGGGCATTTTGAGTAATCAGTCAATTTTTGACAGCTGTTTTGCGTGGACAAGGTTTAGCGCATCGTCGATTTTCCTCGTATATTTGTCGTTTGACCTCTTATAGACTGTTTCATTATGTCTAAGCACGATTTTAAATGAACGCCAAAAATTCAAATTACAAGCAAACTCCATTTTTCTTTCTGTGGTTAACGCCCTATTATCTTACTTAACAGTACAATTTTACAAAATTACATTCCGGTTAACCGTATGCCAATGATCGAACTTTTAAACGAACACTACGCATCAGCTTTTGCACAGACTGATTTGCAATTATTTTGAACACTTTCTTCCAATCTTTGGCGAATATTTCAATGGTGTTGGTTGGCTTTACATGTTTTCTCAAGTATGTCTTGGTAAGTGCCCAAAAAGTTTCGATCGGTCTTGCCTGTGGACAATTTGACGGATTCATCTCCTTCGGAACGAACTGGACCCCGTTCGATTGGAACCAGGTAACGTATCCTTGGAGTAATGCACGGATGCTAAATCCGGCCAAAATAGTACCGGGTCTTTATGTTTTCGAATCATAGGCAGTAGGCGTTGATTCAGACATTCGCGGATTAAATTTCGGATTTCATCGTCTCTGTTGTCACGAACGGTTCGGAATGCATGCCACACTCGCAAATGGCTTGCCAAACCATTACCTTTTTTCCGAATTTTTCAGTAAAAATGGATGTATCTGCATCATCAGCATTCTGGCGATCCAGAACAGTGTAATACTGAGGACCCGGAAGAGTTTTGTAGTCAAATTTGCAATAAGTTTCATCGTCCATGATGACGCAAACTCGTTTGTCATGAAGCAGTTGATCATACAATTTACGGGCCTTGGTCTAACAGATACAGCTTGTTTTGCACTCCGTTTCGGTTTTTTCTGCTTCTTGTATGTCTTAAGACCTAATCTTACTTTGGCACGATGGACGGTACTCGCAGTTGATCCCACCTTTTTAGCCACATCTCGGACGGAGGCACTTTTCTTGCTGGCGTAAACACGCATGCCTTTTTGATCCAAATTTTTATCCACAGGACCCGATTTCCACCCAGATTTTATTTTATCCTGAAAGCTGCTTTCCATTTTTTAATTTCCTTATTGCGTTTCGAACCGCTCCAATGCTTATTTTTCCTGTTTTGCCAACTGACTCAGTGAAATGTTGGGAATAGTGCACCATTTGTGCAGAATCTGTTTTCCCTTTTCTGGAGAAATGCTTCGCATTTTTACAAAAGTTCAGGAAACCTGTACATATTATACACCGTTTTTTAAGTTAAAGTGTATACTAAAAGAATCTGTTGAGTTTGACACTTAAAACGTCATGTGGAATGAGTAGTGATCTGTCAAAATCGTGCTTAGACATAATGAAACAGTCTATAGGCAGCTCTTCAATGATTAAAAGTCAGAGTTAGGATCAATCCAATCAATCAAGCATTTCTGACATAATCGATAAACTACTTGCCTGTTGTTGGGACTAGAATCCAGATCCAGAAGAAGATTGAAGAATTTGAACCTCCCTTAGACGTAGGCCGACTGGTTACTCGAATAACATCATCTTAATAATGAGAGCTACAATTTCTTTCGTTTGGCCACAATAAAACAAGTAATAAATAACCAGACACAAACGGAACGACGCGATAAATGTTCGTCTTTTCTTCCTAATTTCCACAAGAAGGTAGCATCTTCCAGCAGCCTGAATGTGGGGGTTTGAATTTTCCCACCACCGTGGACCCACCCGAGAGTCCCCGGAGCATCGTAAAAAGTCGTCACTTCCCCGAAAACGGTAAACAAATGTTTCGAAAACTGGGAACCACCGCCGGGAGCCACCGACACGGCATTACATCCCGGGCGTGCGTACTGGTAATCCGCTGGTGAGGGTGATCCAGAGGGACCCGAGAGGCCATGGCTAGGGGCCCATCATAATTCCGGCGGCCCCCTCATAACATCCCAGCACCGTAGAACGCGACGCTAAAAAGCGTCGGGCGAGCTAGCTAGTGCTATCGATTAAATTAAAATGTTTCACACATTGCTGTGCGACGTGAAAACGGCCAAATGTTTCACATTCCTGGGCCTTCATAAATTAGTAGCTCTATGATGGGGCGGTCCCGCAACACGATGCAACATATGTGCATCGCCACACCCGGAGCCCCGGAGCGCGGAGTGTCTTAAAAACGCATTCCTCAACCCCGAACGGTACATTCGTCAGAAAGTGGTTCCCACAAACACGCGCTCGCGCCCGCACACGGAACGCCGGCTACGGCTACGCTTCGTGTGACATCCGCGTCGTTCCGGTTTCCATCTGGCCCATAACTCTTCGATCCCCCACCACCACCACCACCGCCGTGAACCCCACGAAGCAATCGGTTCTAATGAGAACCATACGGTGAAAGTCTAGGAAAGCCGCGGGCGGACAGACGGAGAAAGTGCATCGCTCGCGACGCAACTGTTACCGGAGGTTGGAACCGGGTTGCGGTCTTAAAAGGATTAATCTCTTCCCGCACCGAAGTTCCGATTCTCGTCCTTCGAACCTTTCCGCCGTCTGCCGGGCCGGGCACCGAAAGATGCGCAAGATTGATCGATACCGTTACCGGGCGCGCCCTTATCTGGAACCCGGCCGTGGTGTTTCCGGGCAACGGATCCCGAAAACCCGGGACTTATCGTTTGCTCGGTTATTTCACAGATTTGTAAAAATAAGATTACACGGCCTTTTGCGCGGTGGCCGCACCCGCACGCCACCACCTACCTGTCGCACGGCTGTCATCGTGACACGTTTCGCCCGGCCCGGGAAACCTTTGAACCTTTCCGGCACTTTCCACGCGGGGCCCAATCGCCACTTTTGCACGCAGCAACATTTGTTACGGGCCATAAATCATCCGGCAGGCTGGCCGACCGACCGACCGGCCGCCGGTCCAGGGCACAACCCCGGCGTGGCGACGTGACCGGCGCGGCGCGTTGGCCTACGGCCCGGAAGAAAGGAGGGCGATTTTGGACCTGGGCGCGCCGTGGCGACGTCAATGTGCTGCCCACACGATGCCCAGTTCTGTTTGTTTAAAGAACAACTTTACAACCGAACTGTGTTTTTTGGGGGGCGGTGAATCCACTGGCACTGGCACAACAACATCCACTTTCCGGCCGGCGACAAATTGAACACGTCGAAGGATGGGTTTTGCCACTTCCGCTCCCGGAAACGCACCTCCTTTCGGACAGCCCACGGTAATGACACCATAAATCATGAGGAAAACATTTCCCAGCCGGCATGGTTCCGGCGACCGACACCGGGAACCCGAAACGGACCCCGGGCCCGTTTTGGCCCACAAACACAGGTGTATGCAAGGTGTCTCCAGTGACCCCCTGGGTGAGGATTCAGTGCCACCCCACCCATAGTCGCCGGCCAGCCAGGCTCGTCAGCTGGCCGACTGCGGCCAGCCAGTGTCACGTAGCCGGACAGGCAAAATCAGGCTGCCGATCCCCAAGCGCACGGTCCACTTTTTCCGTGTTTTCCTTTGCTGTTCCAGGCTGTTCTAGCCCCCGGTACAAGGACGGTTGGACGATAAACTCGACTCCCAGGGACCCCTAGGGGAGAGTGGAAAGAAAAGTGCAGCTTAGCAACACGTGCAATTTACGGCCACTTTCTTCGGTCCGGCCCTGGGCCTCGGTCTGGCTGTTGTGGTTGCCCTTTTTTGCACCGTGCAGCCCGCTACCCCCGGTGGTGATCCCGTTTAGCCTATTATTCCAATTTCTTATCGTGTGTTGTTCGTGTCACCGATCTTGATCCTTTTTTTCTGCCTGTTTTTGTTATGGAGGCCTTCCTCTACCGTCAGGAGGGACCTCAGGATCTGCACAGAGGAGGCAATGTGAGCTGTTACAGCACATGGGTTTTGTTTCCCGTCTCCCGTCTGGGCCCATCCTCGGAGGTTCTGGTTGATTGGCCCGGATTTGCCCGGGGAACTGTCGTGGTGTGTGTCGGCATCCTGACCGGAGCCTGACTGGATAAACAAATACCACAGGACGATAGCGAGAGAGAAAGTGAGAGAATCGCGCTCGGAACTAGAGTGAGAGAAAAGTAGGAACAAACCAATAAACATAAAAATCGAGACAGCGTACCCTCAGGACTTCCTCCAGGGTACGGCGCAGCCGGGCAGAAAGGAAAGCAATTCATATCCCTTACCGCAAAGTACCTGCCCATAATTTTATTATTTGTTTATTTTACTGTCCTCTCAGGGTCCTGGCGGATTCCCAGGACGGGCAGCGCAACACAATTGGAAAGCACAGCGGGCTCCAGAAAGGATGATACCGGGGCCGGTCCCCTGGCAACACCGAGACGGTCGGATGTCAGCCCCGGGAAAGGTCATAGTAGAGTGAGATAGAGAGACGAAGTGAAAGAACTCCGAGCCAAAAAAGACGGTTCCGGACGATCGGTTGATCGGCTGGCGACGTGGCGACCGACGTTAATGCCAACCCCGTCTCGAGCGCTCTTCTCGACGCCTGGCAGAGGACGCCCTGGCAGACACTGGCACTCTGGACTCTCGGGTCCGGTCGCGTCTCGGCGTGCTGTGTGTGCATGTGTTAATTACTGCGCGCCAGTCAGCCAGGACTCTACGCAATTTGAGATGCAGCCCGGTCCCGGAGGACCATAGCGAAGCCTCTTGAACCGAGACTCGATTAGCTACGCATATCGCAACTCGGAGACGTCGTGGTCGAGGTTTATGGTTTCAAAGTTTCACTTCCGCCCAATGCTTGGCTTAAAACTTTTCTCGGCCGTGTGAGGCCATGACTCGTTTTTCTTTATTCCCAATTTCCATTTGTTTCTGGATAATGACACAAAAAACTGCTTGCTAAGCAATAATTGCTCAATAGTGGCACCGATTTCATGACAGAGCGTGCCGCGACGTGTCTGGATCATTAATTGCACAATTGGCTCATTATTTGCCTGCCCCATTTTAATGACTAATAAAAGCTGCGTGTGTATGTTTGTCATCATTCTGACACAATTCTTCGCTCGCACATCGCGGCAGCTGCCGGATCAGCGCGTGACATGATCCGGCAGGTTTTGTGCTTAATTTCGCAACCATTTCTAATCTATTTATTGCCGAAATGAATCACCAACGCACTGTGGCGGAGCCGTTAGCAACAAATCCGAGTCGCGTGGAATGCGCGATTCATTCCGGCACATTCTCAGATGATAACGGAATAGCCGGAAGATTTCAACCACTTGGACGCAGGTTTTTAACGTTCGCTGCGAGTACAAGCAAACCGAGAACCATCCAGAAGAAATGTCTTTCGGTGACGGCCATCACCAAAGTTCCGGTGATCGGTGACGGTAAATTACCATACCTCGTTTATTCCACCCTAGAACTAGAGGGAGTTGGACCCCAAATGGACAATAAATTGTTGCCCGCGCGGGCGTAAGCTAATTCCGTCCAACCTAACCCACTATCGGGATAATTTTTTACGTTTAATGAGTCACTTTTCGGTTGCAGGCGACGAATGATATCATCGCCCTCCCCTCGCTCAGAACTCTTGACCACGATCTGGCCACGATCTTAGATGAATTAATCAACGGTGCTGATAAGCTCCGACCGTGCTCGAGAGAGCCGGCGAAGAAGAACCTGCCTCTGCCGGCCGGCCAACGCGTCTTCGTTATCCGGAACGGCCGGACATCAACATTAATTGCGCGCGCTCCGTTTTACAAGCTTCCCGGGCTTGTAACGGGCTCGGGCTCTAAAAAAACAGGCCGGACGCAAGATGGCCACTGTGTGGCCACGGTTGTGTAGACGCATTTTTCGCTCCCCGACTTCGGGGTGCGCGTATGTAAAAAAGGTGCGCCACTTCCTTTCGAAACAGAAAGATGCACCAGCTGCCGGTGCCGGTGCCGCTGCAGCAATCAGCTGGCTTGAGCGGCCGGTTTTTTTCCACCGCGACTCCGGCTCCGGCTCGATACGGTTCGATACGGACCGACGACGAAGTCCGTCCGTCCCACGGGGGACCGGAGCGTCAGAGTTCCGAAAGTCAATTTACATATCAAATGATGATGCAATTGGTGGCCAATAAATTTGAGCAGGGGCGAGAGAGAGACCCGGGACCCGGCCGGCTACGCTGTTCCGCGTCCCGGGTTCCAGGCGGAAGAAGAAATCGAAATCGAAGCCTCCACAGGAATGCCGCCGCGGTCCGGCAGAGTGGCGGCTGAAAAATGAAGTGAGAAATTAGAACTACGAAACTACGAAATAGGTAAGAATAGGTTCCTACTACCCCCCGTGCTTCTTTAAGCTCCTCGCTAGAGCGGTACATTCTTAGCCTCGGGACTCGGTCGCTGAAAAAGGCAGAAAGGTCAAGGAAGAAGGTTCTGATGGTGGTGCATGGTGCACGATCACGTAGCCGTAGCACGGAACCCGATTACTCACTCACTCTCTCCCTGTCTCGCTGTCTCTTCCGCTCTCTCACTCGTTCCTAAGGAAACCATGCGGCTCGCTGCTACGCTGCTCGGTGGTGTACGTGAACCAATTACACCTCGGACTTGGACTCGGACACCGAAAACAGAAAAACTCACAATGCACCGACACCGAAACAAAACAACACTCACACCGTGAAACGGACCGCGAAAAACAACGACACCGTACCGAAGTCATGCAAAAAAAACAGGAATAATCTAAAACCGGGCGCGCGCCTCGTTGGCTGATAGGCTTGAGAAGGTATAGAGCAAAACAGCCGGCCCCGGGTCTCTTATCGCCGGCAAAAGCAAATGGCTACTTTGCTCTCTGCACCTGTCAAGCGACGCGAGCGGGCCTACTATGACTAACACCGACACCTCTAATCAGCTCTTCATCGGTGTCGTCGTTGTCGTCATCGACACCGGCTCGTCTGACAGCGCTGCTCGTCTTCGGTTGCACGCAATTTGACATTACCGGTTTATTAATAGCTCACACAGCCGATCGGCCATCGGAGCTGCCCCACCGGTTAATTCGGTTCGATCGTCGTTGTGTCATTTTTGTACCTCACATTTTCTGCTTTACTTGTAGTTTCGATGACGAGAGAACACCACCGGCCGGTGACGTTGGTTGGATTTCTTATTCCGGGCCGCTTCTTACGCCGTTTCATGATATCAGTTCCGATTGTGCTCTCTGGCTCCCTCGGCGTCAAGGTCATGGTTCGGTTCGATGGTTTGATGGCCGCCGCGGTTGAGTCAACGCTCAACCGTCCACGGGAACCTTCTTGCGTGTGTTCCACTAGCGACAAGACCTTCACCACGCGCTCGCTTCCTGTTGCTAGGTGCTAGTCACCCGTGGCTCCTCGTGGTGGTACTTTCCTGACGTAATGTCGACACGGGGGCTCGAGTGGGGCATCTCGTAAGGAACGGAAAGGTTTGCCTCACCACTCTAGAACCCTAGTGGTGCTGCTGCATGATGCAACCCGCAGGACCACTTTCGTGGCGTCCTATTCCGGGGAAAACGCTACTGCTGGCTGGCAGATGTTTTTTCCTTCGTTCAATTACATGCAATCGCACCTTCGGGATGACGCAATTCTGTCAGGTCGTTTCGACAGTCCGGACCGTAGCAAACAAGTGGCAGCAACTAATGACGAGGGGTTTTGGTTACGCTCTTCGAAGAAGCTAACGCTAGGGAAGTTGCTAGTGTATCAACCGCTAGTGCCATTGTGACATGTAGCACGTCAGCGCCGTCGATCGTCGTTGGAGATGATCGTGGGGATTTCGATCGGACAAGATTAGGACTTGTTTGTCACACCAGAAATCCGGGCGCGCGCCCGTCTGTGTGTGGGAAAGTTATTTTGACGGGAGGTATTTTGTGTTGTTTTGCTCGGGTCCGGCTCGATGCAAATCTGATGAAACCGGGGCGCCCAGGAGTCCGGTCGTCCGTCCGTTCGTTGATAACAAGGAGAGTGCGCGCTTGCGAACTTCTGGGAACTTTAGCGGTTTGATTCGAAGTCGGACACTTATCGGCGGTCGAACCGGACGTCATGCGACATGGACTTCGTTTTAATTATTGCGAAAACACCAAAACGGCAAACTAATTTAAGAAGCGCGCGCGGTACCGTAGTAATCGCTTAAGGCTCTCGGCGCAAGTAATAATTCTTCACCGCCGTGACAGTCATGGTGGACATAAATGCGCTCATTCCATCAATTTGCCAACCTTGCCTTGTGTCGGTCGGTCTGATGGCCATCTGCTTTAACTACTCTGCCAGTCCCCAAAAAGCTCAGCAGTGCCGGTGTGAAACCGCGAGATGATAAAACCCGCTCTCGACCTCTCAGCGTCTTCATGGCGTCTCCAGGCGGTCCCGGGCCAAAAACAGACTGCAGGTCCTTCCGCGAGTGCCGGCTTCCGGCGGCAGTACCGGGGGCAGTAACAAACTTTAGAGCCTATTAAAGTCATGTCAAATCTTGCCCGCTCGCGCACCAGGCCCCACCACTCCCACCGAGAGTGGGGCGCCTCGTGGGCCGCAGTAGTCTATTGATCCCCCCCCCCCCCAGCACTCAGCGGGGGGAAAAGGTTCTTCAGGCGGGACCGAACGTGGAACCGAACGAACGACCTGTCAAAACAGCTCCCAATCCCCGACAGAAACAGTTCGCCCGCAGGAGAACACGACCCACAGAACGGAAAGCCAGCCAGGAAGATTACTGCGGGAGCCCGGGCCCCTGGCAGGTCTTTGGTTGGCAGTTTGGCAGTTTTAAAACCTGTCACTGTGTAGCGGGCGCATCGCTACCCGTGCCTATCTGCGAGCCGACAGGCGGCGCACCCGTGTGTTGCTTTTTTCGGTGGACGCAGAAGGGAATTAGTTTCCTCTACCCAGCAGCGGCGACGTCGACGACGACGGCGACGAGAAACTTTACACGAAGCGTCAAACTTTCCGATTTTGTAAAAGAAGCTCTTGGGCTGTTGGGCCCGGGGAAGGCTTATGGGCTGGGACGTGGCACAGAAAACTAACAACGCTTGGGCCGCCGGTAACTGAACTTGAAATGCTGTGAGTGTGAGCTGAAGTTTAATGTTCAATTGTTTTGCGATACTCGGCTCCGGGCGTGGGGTAACGGGCGCGGCAACGTCACCCAGCCAGCGGTGGAATCGCACCGCAACTCTCAACAGCTGATGATGAAACGATTTCTTGGCCGCCCCAGAAACTCCGGCATGGCAGCAAAACCTTTCGAACCGTTTCGAATTCAATGGTACGCGGCGGTGGCAGCGGCGAGTGCGGTGCGGTGGGCTAAGCGCGAGAGCATAAAATGTTACATCTCAAACCGCCACAACCCGTACCCCGCGTGTTCCGCGCGGGTGTCTCTCCCTGCGGGACCGAGAGTCGAGATTGTTTAATTTAATTTTCCCTTCTTCCAAACCGATTGTATACATTTTCTGTCGGCCTCGGCCCGTCCCACCGACGCCATACCCTCCACACGCCACGGCCGTAGAAAACTTTTGTGCCTCCCGCTGCCTCCTCGCTCGACGGCCCGACGACGGAGGAGTTCTTGGGCTGGTACCCTCAACCGGAGCGCCGTGGATTGGCCGTGCCTAGGGCCAGGCGTAATGAAGATCATCATCTTCATCATAATCTCGTTTTCCATCCCGGGCCCCCTGGGCCCCGGCCACACGCCCACGTTTCTCGCTGACCGCGGCCAGCAACGACGCTTCGCCACCCTTTTGCGCGCCGGTACTCCGATTTGGCCCATCATCATCAGCGCGGGGGCTCCTCGACACCTTCAGCAAGGGAGTGCGAAGATGAAACACGAAAAGACGTCGGTTCTCTCTCGCTATGGCCTCAGACGGGATCAGGATCGGAGCCGACCGTCAGGTGAGGTGCAACCTGCGGCCTCTTGCATGACTTGGTAAGATTTCTGGCGTAGCACCGGAAGCCCGGCCCGGGCCGGCCCCGTACTGCACCGAAACATCCGTCGACGACTTTTGCATTGGATGCGACCTCTGACGCGACTCACGACGCTTAACCCTCAAACGGCTGGCCGGTAGGGCAAAAAGTTCATCATGCTGCTGGCTCGGGAGGGCTCTGCTCGGTCGGGAATCGAACGAGCCGACCTTTCAGGGTCGAACCCCTGCCAAAGGACCTTCGAAGAGCCCTTGCTTGACCATGGTGGTATGGTGTGCCCGATGATCGCCTCCTGATCCTTAATTTTCGTCCCGGGCCCGAAACGATTTTTATTTCCTCAACAACACTGGGAATGGGACTGGGAATTTTCCACTGGGCCACTCGTACCCGCTCTCTCTCGCCCGGTCGGTGCTCTGTCTCATTCTCTCTTCCTCTCGGTGTCATAGGGGAAGGAAACTGCGTACGTGCACGTACGCCACTCTCGGAGCAGCCACGGCATGTTTTATCCAACACACAGCCTTTGGTGCAACACCAACACCAGAACCCCTATAGCTTCTCTCTGTCTCTCTTCCTGCTCTCTCTCTCTCTCTCTGTGATGGACTCACGCGTTCCACGTCAGCGTCAACGCGTGCTGTCAACAGCAAAACATTTTTCTAGCACTTCCCGGACTGAGAGATTTCATTATTAATACGGTTTGATACGATTTGTCGACTTGCGGAACCTTCGGAACGGTGCTCACAGTTGTTGATGGATGAGGCTTTGGTTGCCCAACAAGCACTTCCTACTCGAAATTGGGCCATCGCCATTAGTAAGCCCGCGGCTAGCCATAGTCTTTAGTAGCCAAGGTGTCCAGTAGCAATTCTTGGGCAATTGGACTCTGTGTCGTCTTGGACACCCGGCAATAGCGGGTACCATTAACCGTTATGACGTTGAATCATCCAAATTCGTCATCGCCGCGCATAAAGCCGCGATGCAACGCGTGTCGTATGACACACAAAAACCTGCGTGAAGGATCCAGATTTCTGACTCACTCCGACGCTAATGACCACGACCACGTGGACCACCGGTCGCCCC
The DNA here is from genome assembly GCF_943734635.1 of Anopheles cruzii. Lineage (NCBI taxonomy): Eukaryota > Metazoa > Arthropoda > Insecta > Diptera > Culicidae > Anopheles > Anopheles cruzii. Next base: position 14,545,179 of record NC_069144.1, on the reverse strand, counting down.
GTTGTCAACGCCGAGCGCAGTTTGATTGAAAATAAATTGCACACGTGTTGGTCCCGAAAACGCCGTTCGTTCGCATGTTCCCAGGGACGTTACTTCAAAGCCCATGGCGGCCTCCGGGAATCTCTCGGGAGCGCGCTCCGCAAATGTACCGAAATGATCGCCCGGTTCCGGCCTAGCAACAGCGTGTGTGTGGAACCGCGTGTGGTACTCAGGTCTTTTCCTTATTTTTCAGGTCTTAGCTTTGCTTTCTCTCGCCACCGCCGCTGTAACTAACCATCTGGTAAACGATCCAAGCCACTTCGAAGGGCACACATCGCGGCGTGCAAGACCCACAGCAAGCTAGCAAGTCGTCGTCGTCGTTGTCGTTTTTCCGTTTTGGAACCAAACTGCATTCGTTACGGCGACGATGCATCGATGCACCATCATCCCCGCTGGCTAGCGAAGACGAAGCCGCGAAGACGACGACGACGGCGACGACTACTTTTCGCTGGTTCCACGCCGCGACGACGACCCACGGGCTCGGGGGGTCCATTTCCGTGTCATCGGGCGCTGCATCCGTCAAACCGGGAGAGACCACCGCTTCGCGCTTCTTCTTTTCTTCGGCCGTCTTCACCGTTCGCCGTTTCTGGTTTTCGATGGGCTGAAGACGCGCCTCGGTCACATTATCGTTATCGCCGTCTTCGCCCGTCCCAGCAAGCGTCGTCCTCGGGCTCTTGCTGAGTGGTTCTTCTTTCCAGCCTCTTCGACTGCTCTCTCTTTCGCACTCTCTCTCGCGGTCGCTGTGGTCTTCTCTTTCGGGGGTTTGGTTCTCCTCCTACACGCGGGCGGATGGATCGAATTACTGAAAATCATATTTGCCTCCGCCTAAAAGTGTACGTCTTTTTATCTTTCTTTCTTTCTTTCTTTCTGTTCGAGTTTCTTGGGCTTTGTCTTCCCGGGCGCAACTCCTGGCTCACTTTGGGAGTTTTTTCTGCTTTTTCTCCTTTCTGTGTCTTATTTTCTTATATTCCACTTTGGGTTTCTTTCTCGAGAGTCGATGCCAAGAGTCGCGCCGATCGATACGCTACCGCTAGGCGCTGTTTTAATGGGCAGAGTCTAGGCAGGGGACCGCGCTCTGTTGCTTTTGAGCCCCGTTGCCTAGACTACGCTTGTCGGGTTCAGCCTCGGGCAGCCTTTTTTTACGCACAGCATCTTCGATTGTGTGTGACGTGATTTTGACGTGGTTTGCCTATCAGAGTCACCCACACCGAAATTTGCGTCCGATTTTCAGGGCCACGTCCTGAACTTCTTCGAGGTGGATCACCTCGCGTGCCGCAAAACTAGCCGAGGATACTTCTTTCCTTAAATGCTCGAAGCGCAGCGACCCACCCAAACAAAGCCCCACGGTACATTCAGTATCCCAGCGAGAACAGGTTTCTGCCGGCTGGAAAGGGAAGACCGGGGCGCAGGCGATCGTCCGGCGATAATTGATGCAATTGATCGAGGTCCTCCAGAAGAGCGAAGAAGAGCAGAACTTGTGCCCCGGTTTGGCCGGCTTGCGCTTCCTTCCGACGAGACGATTCTCGACTGACCAAACTTACCGAACGCAAAAAATTGCGAACTCTTCGAACAGGGCTTCACGACAGGAAGCAGTAAAATGCATCCCTGCCGATGATGGCGGAAAAAAACCTGTAATACTCGTTCCGCCGTCAGCGAGGAAAAATTGTCCAATTTCAGGTACTCGCACGCTAAATGGAGGCCATTACAGCATCATCTCCGGAGTGTGTTTGATTTTCCTACCCCAAAAAAAAAGTCCACTGAAGCCCGCACCGCTGAAAAAGTTGACGGCATTTCGGAAGATGTCTTTTCTCCAATGCTTCCCAGATTCCCGAAGCTGTCTTTGGTCATTGAAAAACACCCTTCTGGACGGTGGACATAGAGGTGGCAGAGATCCGGTAACTGTGTCGTACCACGTTCAGTGCTGCTGCTATAATTGGTTGTTTTGTAGTAATTAATAAGCCCTCGCCACGCAGGTTGCGCCGGGCCACGCTAATGTTGACTCTCCTATGTCGTCACGATAAGATCCAAGACCGAGCGAGCGAGTGGAGCGATTTGATTTGCCCCTGAGCTCGTCCCCCTTGCTGATGAAAGAAAGAAGGATGATGTTTCAAAGATCTTTCACACATCAAACCAGGGGCCGGAACGCGGCTCGAAACCATCATCGATGGTTGCCGCTGCTTCTTCCTGCTCTGCCTGCGGTGTGATCGACTTCGCTCGAATCGGTCGAAGGATGGTTCCCCGAGAGCCGTAGAAACAAACAACATGTGACCGAGCGACCCAAGACACTCCGCCGTACGTCCAAAAACGGATAGCCCATATGATCCAGCATGGCACCGGCACCCGACCTGAAGACGACAGCAACCAAGCAAGCAAGCAAGAAGAGGACCGCTGAGCGCAAATGCGAAAGTGACATAAAGAGACAACCATTAAGGAGCTATGCTGGTGCTGCTGCTGGTGCCCGAAGAAGCGTTGTGGAACTTAAGTCAAGCAAATTGGGAACGGAACGGGGAACGCAGAACGCAACCGAGCAACCAAGAGACCGGGGATAAGTGGCCAAGAAAACCGGGCAAGTGTTAATAAGAACATGAACCACCCCTGGATGGCCGGCCGGCCGGAGCGGGACATGAGGCAGCAAAAAGCGTAAGACGACTCTTGACGACGACGACGAAGACGACGTTGCAGCAGTGCTGCGGCTCAGATGGCACGACGGCGATGAAGGGTGTCGCGGATCGGGGACGGATAATGGGCTGCGGAGTGACACGGTGACGACGATTCCAGGAGCAAACGTGTTGGGGCAAGAAAGGATGAAACCCGAACGACGACCGGGTGACACTATCACTCTCGGTTCTCCACTCCAGCGCTAGGCAACATATGGTTGCCCCAGAGAAGACAGAGAGAGAAACAGTGGACGTAGTTTATTCCTAGCTTGATGAGTCAATATTTGTGCAAGTTTCAACAGGTTTTATTTCTGGTCTCTCTCGCCTTGTTCCCTTCGTTTTGGGTTCTCTGCTCCTTCTCCAAGAACACCCATCGCGGACACACAAGAAACCTAGCGGTCGTCGTCGTTGTTGTCTTGACTTGGGACTTGGGCGTTTTGATTTGTTTCAGGTTTGACTCCGCTCGGCGCGCGACCAACCTGGCCCGGGGACGTCCCAGATCTTCCGTTCCCGATCGTGATCGAGCCTGATCGATAGTAATTCTATCGCGGGCCGCGCCGCGGATGACCTCTACGGACCCGGGGCGGCTAACGATCAGAGTGCTGGCGGTTGTGGGTGCGGTTGCCAGTTTGGAAATCGCTGATTTGTAAGACCGAACGAGCGACCGACCGACTCCCCCTCTGTAGTGTTGGAGTCCGAGTGCTCGACGCGAAGAGGCCCTGGAGCTTGCTGGAGCCAGGCCCCAGACACTCCACTTGTGTGTAGGCCCCTTCGCGCGACGGCACACCAACAAAGACCGCGCGACCCGCGAGCAGCGACGATAAAGTGCTTCTCGTGTGTATCGCGCGCGTCGTTTGCTTTCTTAACCCTCTCTGCTGCTGCTGCTGGTGCTTGGCCAGGGTAGTAGGCAGGCAGGCGGGCGAACAGTGAGGGACCGGGTGATGACTCCGGGGGTTATGTAAGCCTCTTTCAAGATCCCCCCGTCGTACGCGCCACAGTATAAGTGGTGGTGGTGGTGATCGTCGTGTCGAGAGACGGCCGCGTACATCAAGATACAGCGGCGAGCGGCGAACGGCAGAGCTGGAGCTGGAGCCGCGTAAGCCATACACCGTGAACGCATACGAAGACGCAACAACGTGGCCAGGCGAACAACGGCCACTGCTGCATGCATAATAATATGCTCAATCATTTTTCTTAATTTATTATTCACAATCTGAATTCAATCTTCGCCGGGGGGGCCCTGCGTTGCTGCAGCGCCGCAGCAGCAGCAGCAGCCCGAGCAGCGGTCTGGGCCCGCAGGGATCGCACGTCCGCGCAATTGTGTCTTGCGGCCAAAGGTCCAGCCTATGGCCCGGGCATCGAAGGGCCCCCGGAATCGACCCAGTCCAAATTCAATCGTGAAGGCAGACTCCGAAGCTGAAAACGCTATAATTTCAGCGTCCAGCTCTCGAGGGCAACACTGCTCGAGTTCTATCAAAGTTGCGTCGAGCGTGTTGGTCAAAATTCGTATCCCAAGCGATGGTTTCTTGATGGCTTACGTGTCTTTGGGGCCGACATACCTTCTACGGGAATGAGGCTCCTATTGGCCACTGCTGCCGGTCCCACTGTCGATGGTTGGCTGCACTTTTGACCGACGCGGCCCCTGACGGCATCACATTGTGCGTATCGGCGAGCTGTCGATGTGCTATATTTACGGCTCTGAGCCGTTCTCTGAGTGCTCGCAGCCGTACTCGTCAATTAAAGCAATGTAGTCTTTATTATTTCTCCGCCGGTTTGTCGAAAGAGTCGGTTGTTGGACGCAGAAAGCACGGAACACGCACACAGTACAGTTCTGGTTCTGTTCTGGAGTCGCTAGCCAACAACTTGGCCAGCCGACTTGGCCGATGGAAGAACCGCATAAGAGGCCGCGATGGAATAGCAATTGGCCCGGACCCGCGAGAGTGCTGTCGTTGCGCAGCCCTTGTTGTTTTCTTTCTGTCGCTGTCTTAAGCCCATCGTCGGCGGCGGCGTCGTGTTGTGTAGGCCGGCTGACGGAGCGGCCAAAAGCCGGCCAAGTGCGTGTCGAAGTCCCGGATAGGAATCGATAGGATGGTCGGCTTGGGCTCGTCCCGTATGCGAGGCTCCTTCGGTCGAGAATCGGTAACGGATCCGAAGCAGGATGATGATGGCCACAAAAGTGGAAGCGAATCCATGAAGATGTTCCCGGAGGCCTCTCGGAGTCCCGAGAATTTCGGGTCGATCGGTCGGTCAGTAAATTAAAATTTATTTACAATGTAAGGATTCGGGATCGAGGTTTGTCGGGTGTAAGGCTGAAATTGGAGAACAGCAGAGCAGCGTAACACCAAAGTCGTGAGGACGTGGACGTCGCGCTTACCTTGGCCAGCGAGATACGCACCGTTTCGATACGCACCGCACCGGCAAGATGATGATCATCAAGATCATCGCGGCATCGCCCCGTAGCAAATCTGTTCTCCTCCCTCTCTGCGGCTGATGATGATGGAGGTTAAATTGGAGGTTGAGTGGTATCTGGAATCCACTCCTCGGCCGCTCGGACAAGACGTTCCTTTCCTCGCCGCAGCCGATCTGCCGATGCCGAAGTGGACGTGGCGTGCTATCAAGATTTACGGCACACACTACACACACACAGTGGGTATTAGACTGTTCCCCTTTTTTGTCCCTTTTCCCGCTCGGTTGGATGTCGCTGGATTCTGGGTGGGTGAGTCAGAGCAGCGAGTAAAGAACGTGAAGCCAAGTCTTCCCAAAATCGACCAATCGAAGTAAGGGGTCCCGAAATCCTCGGCACACACATGCGGATAACATGTGGTGGTCCTCGCCCCGCTGACCTGCCTAACCAGCCAGTGGGTATTGTTTGTTAGAAGACACCGAACCGAACTAATCTCCTAGGCCCGGCCCAGACGACCGGAACGATGCGATGCATGTGAAAGTGCAATCCTCCCCGAAAACGCTGTCGTCCGAGGGGCGATAAAGTCCCACTCGACGGCGGCGGCGGCGGGGCCGCGTCTCGAGTGGATGGGCAGCCTATCAAAGGCACAGGCCACCAGAAGACAGAGCCTATCATACAGTAAACAGCAAACCCAGGGCGGACAGGGTGGCCGCCAGCCTGGGATGAGACGTGGGCACGGGGTCGTTACAAACAGTTTCTTATCATACGGCGGCGGACGACGGCGGACACGGTTCGAGCGCGATTGCGATCTAAAAAGCGCGGAACAACGCCGCGCGGTGACTCGTGTGTGGTGAAGGTTGCCTGATAAGACCCGGACCCGGGTGCGCGCGGCCGCGGACAAGCTGTCTGGTTTGTGGCCGTATTTGTCACCATCCTAAGGAAAGGTGGTCGATGAAAAACTACCCAAAACTGCCGGCCGGTCTAGAATTGAACTTGTTTTGGACGAGAACTCCGCGGCTCCACAGAAATGGCACTCCATTGTGGGCCTTCTTTTTGGGCCAACACCACTATCGTTTCTTTCTCGCTCGGTCCCTATGCCTGCCTATGTAAACCCCTATCAAAACAGCGTGGTGGTTCGCAGCGCGGCACTTGGTAACAAAAGCGCTGGAAAAACGCTTCACGTCGAGGAAAAGCGCCCAGGCCCCTGGTCGGCCGGCCGGCGCATACCTAAAACAGCCTACAGCGGAATTTTTCGTAGAGCTCGCGCTGTTGCTAAGGGGCCTGGCTAGCCCGGGCTGTCTGTCTGCCCGCACGGCCCACGTAGGACCCAGTAGGCCACGCCGGGGACGGGGCAAAAGAAAACCCACCGCGGCAACGAACACACGACACAGCAGGCACTACAGCACAACGGAGAGCAGCGAAAGAGTAAGGGAAAGAGAGAAAGAAAGAAAAAAAAACGAATGGCAGATAGAGGGCAAACGCAAAGCAAAGCGGACGGAAAAGAGAAGCAAAGAGAGAGACTAGTTACACTGCTAAATTGTGAAAATGAATGAGTACGGCGAAAACGGTGTGTCTGTGTGCGTGTGTGTGTACCTGTGTGTGTGAGAAAGAGAGGAAGCGAGAAGGAAATAATGGCACTACAGATTGGGTGCGCCAGAACGGGTGCGAGACACTGGGGTGCGCTAAAGAACTAAAACTCTACCTTCGGAACGGATCCGAGGTAATTACTGTACTGAAAAATTCATTGAATCCCTCCACTCGTCTGTTTCTCTCTCTTTCTCCCTCCTGCCGGTTGCAAGGGTTGGTTAGGAAAGGCCATGGGAAACAGGGCCAGAACACGGCGAGAACATCGCATATGGCCCCCGGGAACCTCTGGAACCCCTGGAACCGCCTGGAACCGCCTGGAACCTCACTCTCCAGAGGCTGGGCACGCGGTTAATGGTGGCGAGAAAAGTCATTGCTGAGCGCTGGAAACCTTTCCATACGCACCGCACCGAAGTTTCCGAAAGAAAAACACACAAATCGACCGACCAGACCGGCCTACATAGAGGGACAGAGCTGGAGATAGGAGGTGGTACCCGAGAGAGCGAGCGAGACAGAGACGGCCCGTATGGCGTTGAGGGCGCAGGTACCGGAATTAGCATAGCCCGGGCGGAGGAAGTCCAGGAACTCCGGCCAGGTCTTCCTTGACTGGAGGTCCACAGTAAGATCAAAGCGTATTGACTGCTCCGCTGCCACCCTTCGGGGCCACGAAAGTCTGTGGAAATTACATCCAGCGGACTTCCAGACATCCAAATATCCGCGCGTGGAGTCGGTGAAACACGGCATCTAGTCCCAACTAAAACCATCTCTGCCTCTCCGACTCCGACTCCGAGACTTCCAGACTTCCGCACCGCGCGACTTCAAAGCGGCTGTGGCCGGCGTGGCGTAGCTAATGCGCGGAATTACGGAAGCTCTGCACCGCCCGTACGTACCGACCCGAACTGATCGACCGTAGAGAGCCCGGGGCCAGTGCCATATGTTCCCCCGGCGGCGCCCAACAGATCGCCGCAGAGATCGTTGTCGCAGACACGTCGATAGGCACGTTTGCGCGCTGTACAGCTGAGGATCGGTCACGATCTTACCGAGTTGTCTCGGCGAACCAACACAGGTTCGGACGAGTTTGTTCCAAATCGTCGCACGCCACCGCCTGTCAGATGGCGAAGGGAGCAAGAACAGCAAAAAAAACCACATCATCGCGCGATAAGAAGGCGACATTCGCGAAACCGTGGGCTCGGCCCGCCATCGGGCCTCCGGGTCTGGTCGGTCATTTTTAGAACCGCGGCATCCCGCAAGCAGCCGTCGACTTGTTTGTCGAGGTTGTTTACGACTTCGAAACGGGACGTGCCGGGGTGCTGTAGCGCAAAAACATTGGCCACGGCCCCGCCGCCGCCACACACATCCAGAGCCCCACGCTATCCCCACGCCGTTTTCTGGTTGTAATTAACTTCGTGACATTTTGTGACGTTCCACTCTCTGTCTGTCTCTCTCTCTCTCGCTCTCTACGTACAGAGTGCTTACGTACTCAAAATCGGACGCATCGCGGCAATCCTAATGACGGGTTGTGTTGTTTTTCGTTCGCTTGGCCCCCGACTTCCTGTCACTCAGGTAGGTGTACCTCGGCCAATCTATACAGCGACTGATATGGCTGGTTCCTGCTATGCTGTTCCAGAAGGAAAAAAACAGGGCAACCATACGATAAGAGCTCTCTGCTCTCCCTGTCACAAGGAAAGGTAAAATGAAGGAATCAAGATGATAAGACACCGAGAAACACAGCGCTGGACTTGAGCGAAGGGCCACAAACAGACAGGCCGCAAGAAACCGGTCTCGAAAGAAAACTCTTCCGGCAGCAACGGAAAGAAAAAGGGGCCAATCGAGAGATGGATGCAAAACTTGGTAGTACAAAAAGTCCCCAAAAGCAAACCGGGCATCGAAGGTGAATGAGGAAACCTCTGTACGTCCCGGTGTCGTTCCGGTCCTGGCAGCGGACAACAAGTGCCAGCTCCCCCCGAGTTCAATAAAATGGCCGTAATTCTTGAACAAACAGCGCAGGTTCTATATGGCGGTGCAATCATAACCGCGCGCGCGAGATTGCCGGTAAAAACCAAGAACAACACACATGTTCTCAATTTCTGGCCTCGATTGGCCCGGGCTGGGGGGGGTTGACTGGTTTTACGACAAGAATTAGGAAGCAAACATTGCCGAGCAACGCCGCTCGGTTCAATTAGAGCCACGGAAAGGGTTACCTTTCGGGGCCATCGAGGATTTTATAACCCTTGTCGGATGTCGGCCCCGGGTTTAGTGCTCGGGGTCGGTCGTTGGTGCTTTGCAAAACTCGCATGTGTCTCTGCTCTGCTGTGTCTTTGAGTGCAGTTGGACATGCATCAAAAACGATCCGCCTTTCCATGCCAGCCGCCGCCGTCGACTCTTGCCGAGAAGTTCTGGGTCACCGTCAACTTTTTGGCCAGAAGCGCGCTGTGACGACTGTCTGTTGTCGTGTCTGGGTTTGGGATACATTTTTACGGCCTACGGACCCCCGACTCCTCTCCGACTCGACTCGGTTTTACAACTCGCCGGGTAAATAATAAAATAATTTCCGAAATCGCCGACCCGGCGCGCGCAGTCGAGGAGAGTCGAGGAATTATAATAATTTTGATTCCATAGCACATTCGGTGCGGTGCGATGCGTCATTACCGGACCGGTCCGGTGTGTGCTCTCCTCTCGCCCGGCCGTCTGAACGGATGCGATTGCTTCTAATAGCTTTGGCCATTAGGCTGGCCGCCCGCCCAACACCAGGCGCCCCTGACTGGAGCAGTCCGTGAGCTTTTCTTCCACTTTGGTCGGAAAATTCGTTCACGAACCCTGTGTGCGTGTGTGTGTGTGTGCGGCATCAAGATTAGGGTGGTACAAATGGAGAGAAAATTGTAAAAAATATAACAAATCGTTATTTTTTTATTATCCTACGGTCAGCTGTTCAGCTTTTATGCTGTTTCGCCCCTAAAGTGCGAAGATCGCGCATTCCTTGAGCCTGTGTGTGGAGCATGAGTACACGATGGCACGGGGAGAGAGAGAGTTGGGAAATAAAGACGTTTACGTTTAAATAGCAATACTCAAAATCTCAATAATAATGAACAACCGAGTCGCTAGTTCCGTGATGTTTATTAATGTAAATTGGGCCAACGGAACTAGCATGCACAGAATGGGTTTTCTTACATTGTTGCACATGTCCATAATAAGGGTAATGGTTTTCTCAGAATTGCTCCCCATCGACGCTGCGATCGTATCGAGATGGGGTAGTGTTCGTTTCGTAAAGTTATGCTCTTTTTCAACCTATCCAGCGAGTCGATTTTGGAGTTCCGGTACGCTGGGAGCACCAAAGCCTGACCATTCACATGTTTGGTGACTCACACCCTGGTGCTCGGTCTAGCGACGCATCGTGTGGCATTTTGTTTCGTCGTGCATTACTTTTACAAAACAGTTCCTTCCCGTCCCGTGTACTGTTACGGGCACGTAGGCCTGCCTGCGGTGCGGTGTTGCACCCATCAAACCGGAACCAGCGCACGCAGCCGGCCAGCAACCGGTTGCTGCGGTCTCAGCTGCTGCCTCTAGTAGGTACCCTGCCGGCCGGCCGGCCCGGTTTGCATCAGGAAGCATCGGTTTTTGGGAAGCGAAACATTAAAGCCAGAAACAGTTACTGCTGCGTGCGTGCATGGCTGTGGTGCGCTGGTGGTTACGCACTCACAAAATGGCCCGTCAAATGGCTCGTGGAACACGCACACACAGAGTCGTGCACAGCGCACAGTAACGCAGAGATTCAGTCCGAGTCCGGGAGGAAGGAAGCTCAAGTAAGCCGCGAGTCGATGATAAACGCATAAATAAAACAAACAGACCCAAAATCGACCCAAGCAGGCCTGTGGTGTCGTCGCCAGATACTGCTTTTCCAGGCCGACTTGGGTTTTTTAAAGGAAAGAACGAATCATTAAACGCGTGAAGAATTTCACGGCGCCGTCGAAGGCGGCGGTGACGACTACGGAGGACCCACGCACGCACACACCCGGGATAAGATATTGGAACAATTTGCTGAAGAATGTGTTGGGCGCGCTGCGGGAAAGTTCCGTGCGGGCATCCTCGTGTAGCAGCAGGGCAGGGGCATAGCATGTTCATTTGTGGTGCACCGAGGGGCCAGGCCCCCGGGTAGGAGCGCAACAGTGTGACGAATGTTACGGATTTTAGAGGTTTCTCCATCGCATCGGGTGAGCGCTCCCAGGGTTCTCGGAGGGGCCCTCAAGAATTCCGTAATGTTGCACCAGGTGAAGTGGAAGGAACACGGAGCGCAGCGTCGTCGTCGTCGTGATCAAGCACCGGATTATAACTAATTCCTAATCTGTTGGCCTATCTCGACTAAACTTCCAGGAACGCGTCTCGAACTTCGAAGAAATCTCGCTCTCGCTATCTTTCTCCGCCGTCAACTAACGTAGGATTTTAATTAATTTTTATAACTCCACCTGCGAAGCGAAAGTCCTAAATGGTCACAACGGGCACCGGGGGGCGAATGTGATGATGGCTGACAAAAGCTTTTCCTTTTTAATGACTAATTTAATTCTTCCCCGGTGCAGCAACATCGCCGTACCTATTCGCTTCTCAATAGGCGCTTGCGAATCTGCGGTTACGGCGAAATGATAATAAAAAAACTGTCCTGGCCAAAGATAACCCCTCGCGGGGAACTACCACCATCGGGGAGGGAACTAAATGGTTTGGGCTATAAAATTCACCAAACGGCGCTGCACGGCGGTCACCGTAAAACCGAAGAAAAAGAAACTGCCTCGAAGAAACTGCCACCCATAAAAGCAGCTCCTCGTGGAAATGGCCAACATCGGCACAGGCAGCAAAATAGCGCTGTCGGGCATTTTTCTTCCTCCTAGATTTGATTGCGGGATTTAGCAACGAAAAAAATCCGCAAGTCTACCGAGTCCACTTTGGAGTTTTAAGGTTTCGCTTGGAACGCGTCGCGACAGGCTTTTATTGTGGAGGAGGCAGAAGAAGAAAACAGTGACGTGTCTTTGTCCTAGACAGTGACACACACAGCACACAGGCCACATCACCTCATCATTATTGTAACGAGGCAACATTTGCGAGGTGACTGGCCTGTTTTCCGTTTTATTCCAGACAGATAAAGACACTTTTTAGCACATTTGAAACCAAAAAGAAATATTTCGTAGGTAGTTTCAAGACAGTGTTCCCAACTAACTATTCACTACGATCATTATTCAAATGGCCTCCTTCTTGAGAGTTTCCGAGTTTCCGATTCGAACCCTGCTTACGATCATCATCATTTTTGCCTTTGAATTGAACGTTAATAGTCAAGGCAGTTTTGGAAGACATATTAAAATGTTCCACAACTTATGCCACACGCACCATCGCTGTCGGGTCCCAACAAAAACCGTATGTAAAACGGTTGACGGCGAAAATGTTGCCTCGTCGGGGTGTTCCACATTTTACCAAAAATAAACGCGTGACCGAAACACGTGCATCCCGGCCAGTGGCCCGTCGTGATTCGACAGTTCTAAAAATGTGTTCCTCTAATCTCTGGCGCACGAAACCGGGAACGGGGAATCGTACGATTCCCTCTACCATAGTATGGTGACTCTGCTAACCAGCACAGTCCTTCGCAGGTCTTTCTTATCACCTCGCAGGATGACAAATCTCGGAAGATTACAACCGAACTGCCGGGTCATATACTACGCTCGAGTAGTACGCGAGAAACGTGATTACTCCGCCCCGCAAGATTGTGAACCAAATGTTCAAACAACACACCAGTCAAGAGCGTGCGATAAAATCTTGTGTGTGTTTTTGGCGATGATTTTGGCAAATTTTTTAATCCACCCACGGCAGCAGGATGCGCGATGGCTGGGTTATCTCGCGACGAGGAGCAAATATTTTTGCTGTCTCGAGCGCCCGAGTGCAAGATTGCACAACACAAGTTTTTATTGCCTCCGGCCTGGGTAAAGTAAATTTGGGTGTAAATTAAATAACGCCATATTTGGCTACCAAAAAAGGAAGTCGCCGTGGTCGCGCTTATTGGCCGTCATTATCAGCCGCAGCCACAACACCACACCACACACTCAGCGCCAACAGATGGGTCACGCTCGCAAACAAACAAGTCGTGATCGGTCATGTTGTAGCAAAAAGGGAATTTATTTTTAGATCCTCACTCTGGGCTCTGGGTATTCCAGCGCTACGAAGCTCCTATACTGGACCCCTGTGTTCTGTGTGTGGCCAAAGACCTCGATACGGGCAGGAACTGAACGTTCGCTTGCTTCGATCGGCTCGCAGTGTGTGCGTAGTGAACAGGCCACCTAAGAGGTCACTGCTCATACAACAGCAAAAAGGTCCTTTACAGGGCATTTCTGACGAAATTTCTGTGTTAAAATCGTTGCCAAAAAACGGGCACCTAACGAAGAGAGCCTGACACATCCTGACTATCCTGACTATCTGTGGCACTGGTTTTTCGCATTGCACTATCACACTAGAACCATCATTATTCCCGGTGGGCTTTCTTTCTAACTCCGAATCCACTATCCTTTCCTGGCCATTTCTTTCGTTGCACACAGCTGGCTTATCGATTGCCTGCTCGTTCGTGCTCGATTCTGCTGCTGCTGACACGCCGCACAACGCGCTTCCGTGTTCCTTGCGTTCCAGGGGAGTTGATGCAACATTTCGATTTTCTTTCACGGCTCACTCTCTCTCTCGATGCAACCTCTTCCTGGGGATCCTGGGGGCTCACTTGAAAGTTCACAACGAAAAATCGATCTCACTCCGCCTCCGACAGCCCACAGAATCGCTCGCTATCGCCAAGGAAACTCGAAGTCCGTGGAAAAAATGGAGCCGTGCGTGCGTGCGTGCGTACGTGCAGGAGCTAGGTATCCTTC